>NC_143534.1:11127621-11301071 GCF_031878675.1 Megascapheus bottae | reverse complement strand
TGGCCCTATTTCTTTTTTGAAATACAGTTTTATTGTTATTTTTAAGGTGTGAGAAAGTCTCACTATTTTTTTTATAAAAAAGGAAATATACTTCCATTTAAAAAATCAACTTTGATTTTAAGTTGTAGGAAAAGGGAAGGGGAATGCATTCAAATGACTGGCCTCTCCTGGCTCCACAGCTGCATTTCTGAGTCTGGCATTTGAGGTCCTTGTTTCCTGCTTCTGCCACCAGCTTGTCCCGGTTGGGTGACCTTCCTTCCTCCACACTTGGAAGGAAATGACCCTTCCTGCTTATTGCAGGGCTGAAGTTGGATTTCTCCATCTGTTCCGTGTGTATCTTGCTGGGACAAGGCTGATGCTTCCCTCGGGCAGAGCGAATTCACAGCATTCACAGCGGGAAATGGCTAGAGAAGAGGGGGATCCTTGAGACGTAACTCTTAAGAAACCTAGGTGGGCTTGAGCTGGGGAAGATGGTCAGTTCCTCTTGGGATCAGCTGAGGCCTAGAGGAGGACAACTACAGATGGGTATTTTGCTGAGCTGGATTTAAGGATTGGGGGGGGGGGAGGAGTCCACCAGAGGTAGTTGGGATAGAGCCCTCATGATAAGATTCCCGAGGGAAAAGTGCATCTGGGACCAGGGCTGTGTCTGTGAGGTCAGCCAGTCCTTCCTGACTGAGTCAGTAGGTCATTTTTGATGGCCAGTGGCTTTTCCTCCTTCTTCAGAGGCCTCGCTGGCCTGAGGCTCCCGAGAGATAGGACGCTGTCTCGTTTGACTCATAGTCCCATAGCAGCTCTAACTCAAAATCTGCTCCCTCGCAGGTTCTTAACACACATGTGGTAGTGCCTCAGCTTGAGTTCTGCATGGGGGACCACTCATCTTTAGATGTTCTGATGGGGCGTGGAGTGACATGACTCATCTCAGGTGACTGAGGTCAGCCCTGTTATTTTCTCTAAGGAGATCATTTAAGCTAAAGCCTTGCTTTGATCTGAGATCCTGCCTGGAATTCTTGGCTCTGGCATGATACCTTTGGATGTTTTGCTTTCTTCCTCCTCCACCCCCTCCTCCTCCTCTTCTTCCTTTTCTCCTTCTCCTTCTCCTTCTCCTTCTCCTCCTCCTCCTCCTCCTCCTCCTCCTCCTCCTCCTCCTCCTCCTCCTTCTTCTTCTTCTTCTTCTTCTTCTTTTTTTGCCAGTCCTGGGGCTAGAACTCAAGGCCTGAGCACTGTCCTTGGATTTATTTTTCTCAAGGCTAGAACCCTACCGTTTGAGCCATAGCACCATTTCTGGCTTTTTCTATGTATGTGGTACCAAGGAATGGAACTGAAATATAGGCTGGGTATTGGTGGCTCATGCTGTAAAGCTAGAAAGTTCGTGTGTGTGTGTGTGTGTGTGTGTGTGTGTGTGTGTGTGTGTGTGTGTGATTAAGATCATGAACTCTGGGTCAGGCTACGTGAGTTCATCATACTAGATCTCTTAATAGCATACTGACCTTGGACAAGTGACTTAAGTTTCTAGGTCTTGTGTTTCTAATGGGTGAAGACAGGAATAATAATATCATCTTTCCCCTAGGGTTGTGAAGAATTAAACAAGTTTATTTTCTGAGAGTCATGTCTGTTAGGAGCACTCAGTAACCTTTATTTGTTAGTTCTATTACTCTAGGTTGGACTTCATAAACCATTTTAAGTCACTGTTCTTGTTGGGCTGGTGTTGGGATTTTGAGTAGCTCAGATATGCTCTAAGCATGTCTTTTGGGAGAAGTAAGGTAATCTCCCCAGCAAGGCTCCCAGGACAGACCTACAGCAGGCTTGAGGCAGGGGCTCTGAGCTCCCTTACCTAGGGTTCCACTCTGGAAAGATGCATGTTTAACCTCTGAACCTGCAGTTGTAAATACTGGAGTGGAATAAGTAAATGGGAGAGCAAATAAGGCTTAAGAATTTTTTTCTTGTTTTCAGTTCCTTCCAAGTATCTCTAAACTTTCAAAACATGTCTGGAACCATCACACATGTCTGGAAAGAGGAAGATGTTGAAAGAAAGCAGCGTGGAGTACCTCTACCTGAGTTGATGATAGCAGCCAGGGCAGATGAGAGAAAACGGAATTCCTGGAGCTCCCCAGAAACCCTTAGTGAGGGAAGCTGGTTAAAGTCTGGACGTCCTGTTTCCTCCTGGGAGTGGGCTGAAACTTTTCATACCTGAGTGTGAGAAGGAAGACAAATATGTGTGGTGGTGCACATCTATGACCCAAGTACTTGGGATGTTGAGAAAGGAGGATTGTGAGTTTGAGGCCAACCAACGTTACATAGGATCCTGTCTATAAAATCTAGAAAAAAAAAAGAAATAGCCTCATACCTATAATCTTAGCTACTAAAGAGGTTGAGAGCTATAGATTATGGTTCAAAGCCAGCCCAGTAAGAAAAATCCATGAAACCCTTCTCCAATTATCTAGCAAAAATCTAGAAATGCAGCTCTAGGTCAAAATGGTAGAGTGCCAGCCTTGAGTGAAAAAGCTAAGGAGTAGCATCCAGGCTTTGAGTTTATTTATTTATTGCCAGTCCTGGGGCTTGAACTCAGGGCTTGGGGCATGGTCCTTGAGCTTTCTCAAGGCTAGCACTCTACCACTTGAGCCACAGCACTACTTCTGCCTTTTTCTATGTATATGGTACTGAGGAATCAAATCCACTCTACCAGTAGACCACCCTCCAGGCCCCAGGCCTTGAGTTTAAACCCCAGTACCAGTACACACACACACACACACACACACACACACACGATAAATACTGAGCTGGGAAGTTTGACCTAGGCTCTGCTAAGTAAGTGGCAGATTTAAATTTTTTTTATTTTATTTAAAAAATCATCTTCAAGTATTTGTACAAACGGGTTTCAATTCAGCATGTCAATTTGTGGAGTATAATATCACTTTGTCTATCATTCTCCTTTATCACTCCCAACCCCACTCTAAATGGCAGCTTTTGATATTTCATTTCTAACACTAACACAAAGCCTGCACTTGATGTCATGTACATTCTTTGTTAAGCCATTTCTACCTTCATGCGTATTACCAACATGGCTGGCTTACAGAGCATGGCTGATGGTCAGACTAAAAGATGCTCAGATTCCAGACAGGACAGCAGGAATGGACGCCTTTCACCCAGGCTGCTAGAGAAATAACCATGCCTTAGTTGGTTGACATTTCAAACATCTTGTCTCCACCTCTGAAAAATGGGTGATTCGCACCCAAATAGCTGCCACTTGTCTGGGCTTAAGAACACATCTTGACATGGCATTAAAAGAGAAAGCGAACAAATAAATTAAAAGTGTGTGATATACCCAGAAATCTTGACCCTAAAAGTCACTATTACTGGCAAAACCATCACTGTACTATGTTTCTTTTTTCCACATATTTTTATTGTAATTAATAGAAAAGTTACAGTATATTCACCAGATAGAGGGTGCATTACTTCACATACATTGATACCCTTTCTCATGTCTTGGTCCCCATTTCCCTCCCCCAACCCCAACACAGTACTATGTTTCTATAACACTCCTAGTAGATATTTGGCTAAGGAAAAAGCCTGAATTTTTTAATTGTCTTTTAATATGGTTCTATTTATTTTTATTTGTTGCACCATTTCTATGTGTTGAGAAGTAGAAGATCAGTGCTTAACTTGGGTTTATTTCCTGAACTTAAGGGGTACAAGTAGTAGAAACAGTAGATAGAGCACCGTTTCATCTGAAGTAATCTAATTTATAATATCAGTTGGTGATGGAGCTCTTTTTTTGGGGGGGGTCTGTTTGCTATTATTGAAAACAAGAAGGCAAGACATTAGTTCGCATAACAAAATAATAATAATAATCAAAAGTAAAGACATTTTTTAGTCTACCAGATCCAGTGTAGATTCTGAAGCTCATGGGAGAAGAAGAGTCAGGAAAGATCCAGAAAAGTCGTTGTGGCATCAGTTGCAAAGATGGGTTCTATCTGGAGGAAAGAATAACTCTACCTCCTATTTGAATAATGAAACAGCTACTAGGGTCCCGGGTTTTTCTTAGGGGTCTTCACTTGTGATAGATAAACGGGTGTCATTTTTGTTTTGTTTGGGAGAATAAATATTTGAAGGGCGTAACTGAAGAAGGTTTGGATGCTTTAGGAAGTTACTGATACACAGATGGATGCTATTATGGCTGGAGCTATCAGGCTACATTATCTTTATGCCATGGAGGTAACCTGAAGCAACTGACTATTTACTTGGCACCACCTTTGTCTGCCCTGCTGGGTACTGACTGAAACCTGAGCCAACCACATGCCTCACAGACAGCTTTCTCCAGCCACTGACAGTCTCCAAGAAGGGAGAGCGTGAAATGGCCCAGGAAGCTTCTAAACTGGAGGGTAAGCTGTTGAGTGACTTGGAGATCAAGATCCTCCCGTCTTTTCTACATCTACTTAGGGGCAACTGTCACTAGCCGGTCTTTCCTCTTTGGGCACAGAGCTGTTTACTACAAGGAACCTTTACATTCCCTCTCCCCCCCGGAAAATTTCCTTTCTCCGCCTTGCAATGTGTTGCTGGACGCCATGTCCACGTGGAAAGCAAGACTCACCAAAAGACTGAAGCCTCCTTCTGGAAGGATGCATCCGTTCCCCTGCTCAGCTCTGCTGGCATGCTTTGGGAACAGCAGGGACAGTACCCACTTAGATCAATCCAGCACAGCGGAGACGCCTTCCACCATCTACAACCAGCCTGGGGCTAAAGTGGGGAGACACCCAGGTCACCCCAGGGTGGAAGAAACAGCATCAGAGAAAAGACCAGGCCCTGGCACCCACACAGAGCCAAATGGTACGGCGAGCCTGGACTCCAGTAACCACACCGAAGGCCAACCTGTTGAGACCCCTGGAGATTTGCCTGTGTCCCTACAGGATGAAGCCTACTGTGAGGCAGTTACTTTTCAGACCTCCATCCCCAGACCCTCAATTATTGGCATGCCAAAGGTGAGTGAGAGGAGGGGGGTCCCCGGCAGCTACCATAGTTGAGATGGTGCAGGAAATGATGGGTGAACAGATTTGTGGAAGTTCATTTTGAGTTGGTTTAAATTCCCTTTGGAAGAAGACAGTGCAGGGACCTCTCACTACTGTGAGGAAGTGTTAACACTCTGGAAATTTTCAAAGGAAGTTTGCAGAAGGACACTATGTAGGGAGGCAATGACAAAAAAGCTCTGGACCAAAATCCGCTTTAATCAACTGGTAATAGTGTCTGGGAGCTAACCGTATTTCCAAGAAAGATTAGAAGACAGCTGGGGAAAATGATTATTTTCCTACCTCCAGAACAACAACGGCAATGCTGATCTGTGAATTTATGCATGTGAAAATCCACAATAAGGAAAGCTGGATTGTAGAATTTAAAAAATTGCTCCTACTGCTTAAAATGTACATCAAAGTAGCATGGAAAAATGTGGAATGGATTCTGTGTGCAGAGCAGTCCACAAAGAAATGGAGAAAAATATTCCTGATATGGATGATTCTGTAACAGCTTTCCAAGACTCAGAAAAGAAACAGGAAGAGAAAAAAATGTTTAAGTGTTATCACTGCTTCAAAGAAACAGCTTCATAGTTTCATTTGATACTCAGTAGGTTTATATTAAATGATTCAACTGAGCTTTTGTCTATATCCTTATATTCTGGGCCAAAGGACTTCACCAAACTCTAACAACCACAATGCATCTATATACATATTATAACATATGATATATAGCAATATATCATATATAATATATACTATAAATATATATATATATATTTCTAGAACCACTGAATCGAAATCCAAACCCACCAACCAAGTCCAAATCCTGTACTCCATTTTGAGTACATCTAGATTAACATATTTTTTTTAGTGGAGTTATGATTAGATGAGCACATTCCATGGTCAAGTTTATATCTGTGACATTTTCAAGGAGCTACGGCTTGCTGTACTATTTTAATGAGCTGGGAGACTTTGCACTGGGTAGAGAATCAACCCATCTCTTATCCTAGATTGCCGAGTAAGGCAGTAAGATCAATTTGCTTTCACCTTTTTGTGTGTATGTTCAACAAAGACTTGTACTTAGGACCAGCCATGGGATATCTTGAATGATATAGTAAGAGGTTAAGTTAGTGGCAGTAGAAAGCTTTGAGAATCTGAGGTGGAGATGTGTGTCATACATTGAACTCCGTTTAGAACTGGGAAAAAGAACAGAGGCCATCACAAGAGCCCAGACCTAAGATGGTTGAAGAAAGACCAACAAGAAGATGGGGTCAATATGGACAATATGGGAGAGCAAACACAGCCAGCAGATGGTGAGGAGAGAAGTGAGAGGAGGCTGGGAGGGATAAGAGGGTGAAGTTAAGTGCCAGGGTGGAGTGGCGTGACAAGGGGACATTGTGTGGGCATTCAAGTGGGCATCAGCTCTAGTTCGGATGCAGGAGCTCACCAGTTCAGGGCACCTCCAGCCGTTCTTTCAAGCACCACACACGAAGTCTCTCATAGAACTCTCAAGATAGCCAGATGCATAGTCTCACAACTGCCAGGCTAGAGAGGAAGACATTGACATTTGCTCAAGGCTGCAGAGGCAGGAAGCAGCAGAGTCAGGATGACAGTCCAGTTCTATTTAACTTCAAAGTCCATCCTCAGAGCCATCATGTGTTTCTTCTACTAATGATGTAATGTTTGAGGATTTGTAGTTAAATATGCATATAGGATCTCATCTGATTAGCAACCAAATTCAAATTCCACATAGTTGAATGTGCATAGGTTGATATATGTATGAAGACGTAGAACTGTTTGTTTCATAATTCATTTGCTTAATTGTAGTTGTATGGTGTGTCGTATCATGGAAAGGGATACTCTCTAATGCATGCTCTGTTGGTGGTGTTTTGTTGATGACATTGCTCTGAGATATTCGGATGGGATGGCGCAGCCTCTTCATTGCCCAGTACCTTTGCAGTATCAACACTCCTCAATAGATGAAAGAGTTCGCTGCCTTTTGTATGGTCAAGGTATTTCATCCTTATCACTGATGCTCGCTGATTTCATAGAGGCCACAAATCATACTGTTGCTGTTGAGTTCAGCTTCAAAACAACTGTAACTAAGAATCTCAGATCTATACCTCTGTTCCTCTTTGGTCAACTAGTGTTCAGACAGGAAGTGGTTCGTTTAAATCTGAAACAGCATCTGGTCTGAGGGGAAAAACTAGAAGAAATGAAGCCAAGTGAACTAAGTAAAACAGAGATGGGCTATCAAAGATGCCTGTTTCAGAAGGGATTTCCACATATCTTTAAACCTTCCCTTGTGGTTATCTCTTCCCTGTTCTAGGCCTGAACTCAGGATGGTTTTAACCCTAGATTTAGAAAGTGTCTTATATGATGAGAATACACATTTAAACTTGTCTTTTACCTTTTACAATTTTTCCATCTTTTTAAAGTTTTTATTTTTAAGTAGCTGTACAAAGGAATCGCCACTCAACAAAGTAATATATGAATAGAATGAAACGTGCACAATGTCTTACTACTCTTCACAGCATAAACTCAGAAGCAACATTGTGGGATTATATGGTACTCTGCAGGTTATTTTTTGTTCGTTTGTTTTGTACTTGCCCTGGGGCTTGAATTCAGAGCCTGAGCACTGCCCCTGAGCTTTTATCTTCAAGGTTACCACTTGAGCTCAGTTTCACTTTCAGCATTTTGCTGGAGATGAGTCTTTTAATTAGAAATGAATCTCACAGACTTTCCTGCCCACACTGGCTTTGAACCAAGATCCATAGATCCCAACTTCCTGAGTACCTAGGATTATAAACCTGAGCACCAGCACCCTGTTGTGTTTAATTTTTAAGGAATTTCACATCCTACAGTGTCATAGTCAAGGTTTTCCAGTTATTCCTCACTCATCCTTGTCAGTGGTTGTTTTCTTATGTGAGTTCACTTTTTTTTCGGGGGTTCAGAGACTGGGACTCAGGTTTACTATCTGACACTTTTGCTCACCGGCTGGTGCCACCTGAGTCATGCTTCCAATCCCATGTGTTTTCTTTTTTGATAACATCTGTCCTAACAGGTGAGAAGTAGTATCTTCTGTGGTTTCAATTTTCATTTCTCTAAAGATCAGTTATATATAACTTAGGTGCTTATTTGATAGTTTATATAACGTTTTTAGATAGTTCAAGATTCCTGCTATGGACAACCAAAAGAATTCCTTATAGTGACATGATAGCGAATGTGAGTCCTGTGATCTTAGGAATTTTCCAGTCTGGGTATTCAGTTGCATCCCAACTGGAAAAGGAAGAGATGGATTCTTGGTTCCTCTTAGAATGAAATAAAACTAACAGCCCTCAAAAACCCATAAAAATTTATATTGCGCAGATTTGGCTATTGGAAACTATCCGTAAAAGATTTCAGAGGAAGGTAAAAAATGCATTTTTTTCTCCAGATAATTTGGAGCAGAAAATATATATATTCAAAACTAAGAAATAATACGTAACTGCATGGTTTAATAAAAATAGACCATTTCGAATGAGGTTACCACTGGATTTACAATTCAGTGAAAATGGCAACTAGTTAAGCAGGGATTGATATGTCAGAGAAAGCCAAGTACAAAAGGAAGGGGTTGGTCCATTTTTGAGCAACACCTATTTCCAGCTTGATAAAGATTCTGTCAACCTGCCTGTGATCAACTTGTTTCTCTTCCCTTGATATTCCCAGGTAGTGAATAAAAGTAGGATTTACTTTGTTTCTAGGCAGTGGACTCCAGTGTCTAATCAGAGACAACTTTTCAACTAATTAGTAAGGCCCATTTTCCCAGAAATTTCTGCGTCTGTTTGGTTGGAATTTTAGTTCTTTGGATCATATCACCTGCTTTATATGCTTCCTGCTTTAACTCCCCCCCCCTTTTTTATACAGTTAATTCTACTATTCCAATTTGCTGGGTATGTTGGAAACTTTAAAATGTCTTATGCCCCAGGAGCCACAGGGGCTAGTTGAATGAAGTGCTGTATCAATCATGGGAAATTAGAGAGGATTTTTCCAGCCAGAGACCTGGCTAACCTGATCTGAACTGCTTTAGTTTTCCACTTACTGTTCCTCTTTTCCAAAGAAAACATAACTCATCGAGTTAACACTTTTTTTCCAATATGAGGTCAACACTCAGTTTTGTAATTCTGCACCAGGGGAGGCAAGAGGTTGGAAAATTAAGGCAATTCGAGGGAGGGGAAGTCTCTATCAGAGCAAAGAGCCTCCTGGAGGACATGTTTATTGACTTGTTCTGGAAAGTTGGTTTATGTGTAAACCACATTCAATGGAATCGGAAATGACAGCCCAGGAAACTCTTAGAACCTAAGCCCACAAGCATGATTTTGATTATCTATTGTTAAGGAGAAATTACTCCTTAAGTGCTATATGCCTGGGAAGACTCCTGGCCATGTAACTTAAAATATCAAATCCAACAGTGGGCTAGGAGAACATGTCTCATGTAATGATTTTTATGACACAAAGCTTTGGTATAGGAGTGTTGCAAATTAACTTGAGTTGTTTTGAGTATTCAGCAGTCTGGTGTTGATAGCTCACCTTTATAAGCCTAACCACTCAGAAGGCTGAGATTTGAGGATTGTGACTTGAAGCTAGCCCAGGTAGGAAAGTCTGAGACTCTGATTTCCAATAAACTTTACTAAAAAAAAAAGTTACATGTAAAGCTGTGACTCAAGAAGCTCAAGGACAGCACCTAGGTCCTAAATTCAAGACCAGGGACAGGCACCAACATTAAACAAACAACAAACAAACAAATAAAGGCATCTAATAAACATGGTTAGCTTCCAATGATTCCAGAAGTGCTAGGGTTATATGTTTGTCTACTAACAGCTTGCTCCCTTGTGATATGTTGCAATGAATAAAATAAAATCTTGCATAATTGTACCATTTTTTTTTGCCAGTCCTGGGCTTGAGCTCAGGGCCTGAGCACTGTCCTTAGACTTTCTCAAGGCTAGAGCTCTACCACTTGAGCCTCAGCACCACTTCCAGCTTTTTTCTGTGTATGTGGTGCCAAGGAATTGCTTGCTAGGCAAGCTCTCTATCACTAGGCCAAACTCCCGGCCCCTAGTACCATCTTATATACTAGTAGAGTTCTCCCCTTCTAACTTCTTTCCTTTTTAAGTAGTAGACCCTGGCATGAATAAAGTAATATGTAAAAAACTCAACAGCATTGTAATGTCAAAACCCACAAGGCCTTTTGCAAAATAGGGTACATAAGCCCTGTGATTCATGAGCCCATGACCCAACGAAATTCAAGATCTAGACTTTTTTGCTGGGCATGTTCACACCCTCCTGTAATCCCAGCCCTCAGGAGGCTGGGACAGGAGGAGAGTGAGTTTGAGATGAGCCTGTGCTACATGGGAAGATCTGGCCTCCAAACAGCAACAAAAACCCTGCAGTCCAGGCAAGAGAGCTCCTGTGATCAATCCTGCCTTTCTCCAATTGCCTTCATATTTTTTATAAGACCCCTGTCCTTCTGCCACTCAGGAAGCTTGATGATGGTTCTGCTGACTGTCCTTGGTTTTCTCTAGAGTTGGGTGTAGGGGCTGGCAGGTCAGGCCTGGCATTCACCATGAGTACCTCACAATCTTCTCTCAAACACCTGGCCTTGATTTGTCTCTTGGCCCTTAAGTTTCAAAGAGGGGAAAGGAACAACCAAGGCCCCTCCTGAGGGCAGCTGTGTTCAGAGAAGTCCGGGGAATTTCAAGCCCTCCCACTGTTTTTCAAAGGATTAGCAAACATGACCACCCCATTTATCCTGCTCCCCAAACTCTACCTGATGAACTGGCCAGTTTACAAAGGGACAAAGAGAATAAGCTAGAGGAATGGATCTGTCCCAGCATGCTCAGCCCCTTCTGGGACCAGAGCCATCCATGGAGGAAATGATTCCTAAATGGAATAATGTCTCAGAAACAGCCTATGGTCCTGATAACAAAGAGAAATCCTGCTCATTTTCAGGTTAACATTTTTTTTTTAAAGATAATTCTCTTTTGTTTGAGGAAGCTGGGGAGGGGCCTTTGTGTTTAGATTCAACCTCCCAGGGGAATGAACACAGCAGATGAAGCAGATGTGCAGGCTCATCTGCACAGCTGGGGCCAGGCCTCTTCTTCCCTCCCTTTACCCAGTGAAAGCCAACAGCACGTGGACCCAGGTCCTGCATTGACGTGCTGACATAGGAAAAGGCCCGAGCCGACCTGTTCTTAAGATCTGCATGACTTGAGCCACTGAAACCCAGCTGAGGCTGAGAACCTTTCTCTCACCATCCAGGATTCTGCCTTCAAGAAACCTCATGCTCATGTACCCCTCAATCGATCCCCTCTCTCTCACCCTTTTTTAAAGAGCCACACTTTGGACCCCAGCTTGACCAGAGGTGTGCACATCTGCAGGGTGGCTCAGGAGTGCTGTACTGAGGAAGAAGCCCCACATCTGTCCCAAGGTGGTTTGGTCAGGGAAATCTTGCATCCCAAGTACCAGGATCATGATTGAAATGGGCTAAGTTGCTGATGGGGACAGCTTTGATCCCGAGAACTCTTGGGGCATTGTTCTCTCTAACAAAGTGCTTCAAGCAAGAGGTTCTGGGGGCTTGGGTGTCCGGGCTGGATTCAGAGAGTCCTACGTTCTGTGACGCTCTTGGTATTTACTATCATATCAGCCAAAGCAGCATGGCACTATGTTTCTACTTGTCACACACCTGAATGTTCACGTGCTCTGTAGGTTTGCACAGATGTTCTGTGTTCTGCAGCTTGGCTCAGGTCACAGCCAGTACTGGGAGCTGGCATTCAGAAAATCTCACTAGTGAGAGCAATTTTTCACCTCTATACAAAGGCAGGCTTGGGGATGCTATGAGTTGGTTGCATCCTAGCTTTTTTTCCCCAGGTGGCACTTTCCTATATGATCTTCTCTGGAGGGGTTCATTTTCATCTTTCTGAGGCTCTCATCTCCTGGCTGGGCTCTCATCCATGCCCAGATTCCTGGTGTTCCCAGTAGGGCTAAACACCTCTTCTTCCCTTCCCTCTCCTCTGTCTAGGGTTTTATTCCTTTGGGTTCTGTGGATGGGTTAGTGGTGGTGCATAACTCTAGCCCTAGCACATTTGCGTTGTCAAATCATGGCTTTGGAATTGTGTTCTATTGCAAAGGGCACAAATGATGGAGAAATACTGACAAGAGGTGAGCTCTTCGTGTCTCTGCCCCTGGATAGAGAGAGACTTTGCCCACACAGAGTCCTAGGCCTAGGGGTTGCAACTGCCCTGCTGAGTCTCACATCGCTGGGAAGACTTTACTAGCAGTAGGAGATGGACTTTGATTACGTTCTGGTCCTCATAAGGCCTTTCTGTGACTCACTCAAGCAGGAAATAAGATGCCAAAGCCAGCAGAAACTATTAGATAATCAAGTATATGTTTTAGTGAACAGACGACTTCACAGCTATGCTTGCATCTGCAGAGTAGAGTTTAACCAGGGAGAAGGATAAGGCTCTGGTAGCTCAGATGCCATGTTGACAGGAAGGCAAGAGAAATATAAGGAAAATGCTAGAATCTGAGCTCTCATTGTTGAGCAAGCAGCACATTCGATCAGGGAAAAACCTTTACCCCATTTGCCATCCCTCAGTGTCAGCCAGTGTCCACGTGCTCAGACAGGCTTCCAAGAGACTGGTATGTCCCATGGTCTGGCTTTTTGTTTCTTCTTAATGGCTTTGTTCCCTGGCTTAGAAACACAGCCATTTCTACCTCAGCATTTCCTTCTTCCCAGAAAGGCTGGCTCTGGTTCTCTTGTAGCTCTGTGATTTGTTTCATCTGGTGGTAAAGTTGGAGCAGCCTCAGGACTGTGACAAGCATTTGTGATATTTTTTTTTCTTGTTTTAAAGGAACATTTCTGTAGATTCCCAAGGCATAATCAGACCTATTCTTACATCCTGTTTTGAGGACAGACAGGGGTGAAATTCAGGCTAGATGCCACTCTGGTAAGCAGGCCACAGGGTCCCCTTTGGGACTTCCCAAGCTATGAGGGCCCTGGAATTTTACCTGGTTTTCTTTGTGCTCTGTCTTAGTGTAATACTGTCTCTCAGTCAGCATTTGTAGGCACAAGCAAAAGATATGGAGATATTGAGAGGCTGGAGAAGTGGATTCTGGGCCATCATCTTGGAACAATGCCCCATATTGTCCTGCAGAACTAGGGAAAACAGCTCTATTGCCTCTGTTGGGAAAGGAGTGGAAGCCCATCTTCTGATGCTGCTGGCTGGGGATACATGTGTCACTGCAGTTGCTGATCTAGAAATGCAAACTTGCTTAGCAGCCATTGCTTCTGGTTTCACCCACCTTAAACTACCACATCCCATTCAGTGTTGGAAGACGGGTTACATCTTACTATAGGAAGTCAGGTTTAGAGTCAATACCATAGATACAGGGAGGATTGAAATCATAAGCTAGCGATACATTTAGTGTTTACAATAGGAGGTAGGCTCCATTTCCTCCTGACACTGGAAGTGAGGGGGTTCTATACACATAGGAGGAAGATGTAGATAATAGGTGGCCAATTAGAACAACAGAGATCTATTACCTTCCATTAGATCTAGTTTTGATCCCCCTGTTCGGGTCCCAAGCTTTTAGACATGCATTCACTGCTTGTATATTTATGGGGCACTTGTTAAGAGCTGAGCATTGTGATTCCTTCTGAGAATGAGTTCCTTCTCAAGAATCCCTCAACACAGTTAGGAAGATAGAAAAGTAAACAGAACAAAATGGCCAAGGGAGTACTCTGGCAGGAGTATGTGCTGAGATGGCTGATCAGAGGAAGTGACACATAGTGAGATTTTGACAGATAAATGATTTTTGCCAGGTTAGAGGACAGGGATGGGTTTCAGGAGAAAGAGCCTCACTAGTTGCCCACAGATACCAGGAGGAATATGATAGGAATGAGGATTGCAGAGGGAAATTCAGCATTACCTAACCGACAAGTTTGAACTTTATGTTGAAGTATAGGGAGAATCAGCAGGGCAATCTAAAGCAAATCATGTTAGTAATACCATTTTGTTCTGGAAAATGAATTTCATGGGATGAAATTGAAGGTGAGGAGTCAAGAACCACACTATAGGAATCTCTGGAAGATTGATAGAAAGATCTGAGAATGAGTTATAAGATACTTGGGGAATGAAGTTGACAGCACTTGGTAACTGATCAGATATGGGATATATGAGGAGGAAATTCAGATGTCTTCTAGCTTAATGGTTGAGCATGTAGTGAGGAGCGATTCCAGATTCATGGGAAAGAGGCTGTTTATTTTTGGAAATACTGAGCTTGAGGCACCTGTGAGGATTAGAGTAGAGATGGCCGACTTGCTGTGGGAAAAAAGATCAATATGGATCAGTAGACTAAGATGGAGATAGAGGATGTAGCTTGTGATGGTTAATATTCACTGTCAACTTCATTGGCTTGAGACATTCCTAGGAGATTAGTCAAGCACATTTCTGGTTGGGCACTGATGGCTTGTGATCCTAGCTAGTTAGGGGGCTGAGATCTGAGAATTGCAGTTCAAAGATAGCCTGGGCAGGAAAGTTTGTGTGACTCTTATTTCCAATTAACCACCAAGAAATCTGAAATGGAGCTCTGGTTCAAGTAGTAGAGCACTAGCCTCAAGGAAAAAAAAAAAAAACTTCCGGATAGTGCCCAGGTCCTGAGTTCAAGCCCTAGGAAAGGCACACACACACACACACACACACACACACACACACACACACACACTTCTGGGTATGGTCAAAAGTGTGGGAGCCTGGATGGAATAAAAAAAAAGAAGAATCCTATCAGCACAAGCATTTTCTCTCTGCTTCCTGGCTGCCATGAAACAAGCAACTCTTCCCCCACTCCCCCACCTTCTACCAGGGTACACTGCCTCACAGCAAGTATAGAAGCCATGAATCAGGAAGCCAGATGTGGATTGCAGCCTCCAAAATCAAAATACAATTTTCCTTCTCTCAAGTAATTTCTGTTAGATAACTTGTTACAGACAAGAAATGTCCAAATTAACATAAGGTCCACCACACCCAGTCACTGCAGAGTTATGCAAGTGGCTTGCATCACCCAGGGGGATTGTGGAGTGAGAAAGCAAAATAGGTGGAAGGATGCCACATGGCCAATTGAGTTGTTTGCCACACAGAATAGAGGAACCCGAGACAGGACCAGCTTACAGAGGCAGGAAGAAAATGAGTCCAGCACACAAACCAGAGGAAGAGAGAAGAAAGAGGAAGGATTAAAGGTCAAGATACATGAGCACTGAATGTGTGGTTTGGATTTTGGTAAAAGGTCACATCATTGGTGACCATCATGAGAGTTGTTAAAATGGAAAGATAACCGGAAATGGAGGAGACAAGAATAGCTACATAGCAGAAACAGAGATGACTACTTTTCAGGAGATTTGATTACAAAGGGGAAGGAAATGGGGGGAGATGGAGGATCCAGAGAAGAATTGCTAAAATGTGGCCATTGTTACATTCCCAAGGTAGATAATGGTATTTTAATGCATGTAATCTATGACTGGTCTTCTCTTTCACTCCACTCACCAAGGCTGAGGAAGAAAAGAGAAATAAGCCATCCAGCATTTCATAAACCTCTATCATATTTTGGGTGCTGTTTTTGGTTCATCAGTGAACAAATCAGATGATGCTTTCTGGTCCCACCGCCCAGGGAGAACTGAACAAGTAAATAAATGCATTATGTGGTATATTAGAGATAAAATTCCAAGACAGGACAGGGTAAGGGAAACTGAGAAGGCCTCTTGACATGTTAGATGGCCTGCTCATTGTTGGCGTCACTGAGGGATGACATTTGGCTAGATTCTTGAAAGTGAATCAAAAGCAAGCCAACTTTTTCCCACTCTCACTGGACAGGTAGGAAAGAAGAGGTGGTGGTGTTTGCATTCCTGTTGATTCTAAGAAGTACCTCCATCATGGTCAGGGGTTTGCTCTTCACTCCTGAATCTTAGCAGCATGCGTTTTGATTCAGCCTATTTGTCTTGAGCCATGCTGTGATTTTCACAGCATATATTTTTTCCGTTTTTGTTTTTAAAAGGAAATCAATAACATCGCCTTTTCAAAGGGAATCTTATTTGAAACCCCAGTGTAGAATACAGATGAAGTAAGAATCACTGCTGGGCTCCTGGCTGCCCTCACTGCCCTCTGAGCTTTGTTGGAAAACCCCTCAGGGTGCTTGATTCTAAGCTTAAAGAGCATCTGTTCAGGTCTCCTTCCTCCTCTCCTGCTGTGCTATCATCCTACCCCAAGTCCTCTTGCCTATGTGACTCTGTCACTAAGGGAATATGTACTTGGACATTTCTTGGGCTCAGTTATTTTGGAAGGGATTGGTAATCTAGATCCACTAACTTTATCATCAGCTTCTTAAATCAAAAGCCATTAATGAGAAAGAAATGAGGACATATTTGGTAACTCATAGGGAGAATTCTTAATTGCCAGCAGGATCAATAATGTCTTGTTAGTATGATCTGGCATGTAAACATGCACGGAGCCTGGTGTCATTTCGAAGCTCTTTTTTATTATCTTTGCTTTTTGGGAGGAACCTGGGGACATTTTACCCAGAAAGCTGGGGAATATGGGTGGAAAGAAAGCAGAGGAAGAATAAATTCCTTCCAGATTTCCTTGGAGAATGCTGAAGGATCTCAGTAGATGCTCAGAAGACAGGGGCTTTGTACCTGTCATCCCTCCCCTTTTGTTCTCAGGTGAGGTGAATTTACAAGCTCACTCTTCCTCTACTTCTGGATTACTTGTCCAACAGAATAAGACTTGACTTGATGCCTAGCCTTTGCCTGGTTTACTGGGACAGTTGGTTTTAAAAGTCTGTTCAGGACTTTTGATCTTGCCTTGGTCTTTTTTCCTTTTCAAATCAGACTTTTATAAACAAGAAGGTGTGAATTCATTATATAAAATAGGTTTTTTTTTTTTTTTTTGCTGGTCCTGGGGCTTTCACTCGGCTTGGGCACTATCCCTTAGCCCCTTTTGCTCAAGGCTAGCACTCTACTACTTGAGCCACAGCACCACTTCTGGCTCTTTTTCTATGAGATAAGAGTCTGCCCAGGCTGGCTTTGAACTTCAATCCTCAGATATTAGCCTCCTGGGTAGCTAAGGTTATAGGGTTGAACCGCTAAAACAGCAGAGTAAACCATCATATTGTCATTAACAGCAGAACAGTTCACAGGAGAATGTAGGAACTCCAGTGCTTATAAAGCTACAGGTAGAGCTTTCTTCCTTCATTGACAACAATGTTATTTGAGCTGGCTTGAAGCAAGAAGGAATGTGTCCCCCTTTGTAAGTATAGTTCTATATTTGGATCCTTCCAGTTTCCTCAAATCCAGCAGGGCCCTTTCTGGCCAGTTCCTGTGGAAGGACATCTTGGCAGATTGGCATCCTGCCAATCTGAAGACTGTTTCTCTCTCTTTGAATCTGGACTTCTCTGTGCTTGCGTACATAAAAGGGTTTGGTGGCAGTACCACAATTCTACCTCTGGCCGTAGAATTCAAGACAACTGACAGCTCTGACCGGGGTCACTTAAAAGCCACCCTCAGTGTTAGAAGCATGAATATCTATAGACCATCATACTGGAAAAAGTCAGAAATCTAGATCACAAGGAGGCACAGACATAAAGAAGGAGGCCGTCTTGGAAAAGGGTCCCAGGCACCAAAGCTGACCCATGTGGATCGGAGTTAAAGAGTCCAGGTGACTCTTTGCCAGATTCCTGACCCCATAGATTTTGAGCAAAATAGTTGCTTTAAGCCATCATTTTTTTAGCCTGCTTGTTAGGCTATGAAAATATGCAGAGTTTCTGGGTACCAATAGTTCATACTTAAAACCCGAGCTAGTTGGGAAGCAAGAGATCTGAGGATTGAGGTTTGAAGCCAGATCTAGCAAGAAAATCCATGAGACTCTTATCTTTGTTGTTGTTGTTGGTGGTGGTGGTGGAGTGTCTTGAACTCTGGGCCTGGGCATTGTCCCTGAGCTCTTCAGCTCAAGGTTATAGTGTTCCACCACTGGAGCCAGAGCGCCACTTCCCCAGTGTTCTCGTGCTTAAGAGGAGTCTTACAGACTTTAGTGCCGGCTGGCTTGAACTGTGATCCTCAGATCTCAGCCTCCTGAGTAGCTAGGATTATAAGGGTGAGCCATTAGTGCCTGGCAGACTCTTATCTTTAATTTCCAAAAAGCAAGGAGTACAGCTGTAGCTTAAGTGGTACAATATAAGCCTTCAGAGAAAAAAAAAAGGTAAGGGTTAGTGTCCAGGTCTTAAGTTCAAGTCCCAGGACTAACATACACACAAAAATATCCAAAGCATGGGCCGGGAGTTTGGCCTAGTGGTTAAAGTGCTTGCCTAGCATGCATGAAGACCCGGGTTCGATTCCTCGGTACCACATACATAGAAAAAAGCCGGAAGTGGTGCTGAGGCTCAAGTGGTAGAGCTCTAACCTTGAGAAAGTCCAAGGACAGTGCTCAGGCCCTGAGCTCAAGCCCAGGACTGGCAAAAAAAAAATATCCAAAGCAGTAAGCAACTAACATAAGACAATCAATCAGAACTCAGCACATCCACTGATTTTAATTTGTGGCCATCTTGTTTTTGAGGTTTCTAGTGGTGATACTGCAGGTGCTGTTGACCTAATTTTGTACTTGGTCCTCTAACCTCCTTTTGCAGACGGCTTTAGGCTACCCAGAAACAGGTCATTACTGTGAATCCTAAGGGAGTCTTTTGGAACTGAAAAGGACTTAAGGGCGATATCATTTATAAGAGAGTAAAGGAGGTCAGGAGACTTGGCTGTGGTCAGGAGGAAAAGCCTGGCCTGCCATTCAAGATGACCACCACTGACTGAGACTGTTTTCAGCATAAATGGAGTGAGTGCTCAGTGGAAGTTGTGGATAATTCCAAGATTTGCTTTTTTCTTTTTTCGGATGTTCTAACTCCCATCTGCAACAAATGTGCTCTTCTGGTCGCTTGACTCAAATTTGCTGAGTTCAAGTTTCCCAGTCGTTGGAGATGTGGCTCTGTTGGTAGAGTTGTAGCCAATGAGGGAAAGTATCAGGTACAGAGTTCAAGTACTGATCTTGGAAGATAGAAAGGAAGGAAGGGAGGGAGGGAAGGAGAGAGGGAGGGAGGGAGAAAGGGAGGGAAGGAAGGAGGAAAGAAAGAAGGAAAAGTTTTCTTAGCTGTAGAATGGGGAATGCTTCTCCCTGGTTTACACACACACACACACACACACACACACACACACACACACACACACACACTTCTATATTAAATTCCACTGTAGTTGTGGTATCAATTGGGCCTCTCAGTGATGCCACATGGTGGGCGTTCCAGGACGTTGACATTCACTGCTGTTGTAGGTCAGCGGTATGAAATGCATAAGCACAAAACCTTTGTCCAGAAATAGGTTTTGTTCCAAGATGTTCAGCACATTGGTTAATTTACCACTCAGCAGAAAGGTGAATTTGCATTTTTTGAAGGAGGAAACAAAATAAAATTACAGAACTAGTGCCTGGGCCTAGTCAACAAGTTAGTTATTAAAAAAGCACCCACAGCTGGGAGTTTGGCCTAGTGGTAGAGTGCTTGCCTAGCATGCACAAAGACCCAGGTTCGATTCCTCGGTACCACATATGTAGCAAAAAGCCAGAAGTGGTGCTGAGGCTCAAGTGGCAGAGCCCTAGCCTTGAGAAAATCCAGGGACAGTGCTCAGGCCCTGAGCTCAAGCCCAGGACCGGCAAAAACAAAAACAAACAAATAAAAAAGCACCCACAGAGATGGAGGGACCTTTCGGTTATGGAAAATACTTTCAGATGAGCGTCTGGGTTGGGAGATAAGTTTACTGTAGGTCGTTTTCCTGTGGAAAGGAAATACTTTTTCCCTGGCAGGAATGCTTTCTTTCATCCCTTTTCTCCTACTACTTGCTCTCTCCCTTCCCTTTCCTTCCTGCATCATCCTGACTTCACTTCTGAAATATGTACGGAAAAGGAAAAGGCAAAACATATCACAAAAGGGTTCCCTGTGAAGCTGGCGTGAACGGAGTCGCTCTGCTTTTTCTCAGTGCCTAGACAAGATCTGTGGCTGCATCAGGCTCCCGGAATTCCACTTGGCTCATTTGCTTTTGCCTTTCTCCTTCATTTCTCCTTCCCTTAATCCTTCTCCCATCTGTGGGTTCAGATGAAGAACTTGCTCCCTTCCTCAGGCCCTGAGAGCTGGCCTTTCCCGACAGTGCCAACAAGGCCACTTGATATTGGCTTCCTGTGTGAGTGCTGGCACTTTATCCAGGCTTTCCTGGTCTCCTCTGAAGCTGTGAGCCATAACATTTGCCTTGTGTTCTATTGGCAATATTTCATGCTGAGGTTCTTTACAGTATTTTTAGATGATCCTCTTAAAATTCCAGCATTGATTGTCCTGAAATAATACTGAATATTTGGGAGAGGAAATATATCCTTGTTACCAATGGCCATAGTTAAATAAAAATTTTGGAAATGACCAGTTAATAATTTGTGATGTTTGTATTTAGTAAAGATTTTTAAGTGTATCTTGGGCTGAGAAAGAAAAGAGCATAAATTTATAGAGCTGGAGAGAGAGAATTAAGTGATAATGTGGTTGTTCTTTAAAAAATAGCAGATACTATGCTTCTATAAAGTAATGTTCACTTTGCTGAAACAAGAAGTTGAAGAATACATAAACACAGAGTTCATTATGAATGTAATAAAGCAAGCTGAGCTGGATATCCATGGCATGCCAAAATGACACATGCCACAACTGCTCAGGAAGCTGAGATCTGAGGATCAAGGTTCAAAACCAGCCCCTGCAGAAAAGCCACAGACACATTCATCTCCATTTAATCAGTAAACAAAACAAAAGTGGAAGTGTGGCTTAAGAGGTAGAATGTTAGCCTTGGATAAATATGTCAAGCAAGAGCATGAGGCCCTCAGGTTAAGTCCCAGTACTAGCACAGACAAAAACCAATCAACCAACCAACCAGCAAAACCAATCCTGTCCCTTTGATTGGGATGAAACACTCATATTATTGCTGAACCTAAGCTGGCAATTTGACCTCAAGATACTATTTTTTTTAACTTTCATCAAACATAAGTTTCACTTTTGTGTTTTTCTTCAGCTCTACCTCTTTTCCTTTTTGCAGTACTAGGATTTGAACTCAGGGTCTCACTCTTGTTACATTGGTTCTTGACCATAGAGTCATGCACAAAGCCTTTTTTGTGCTGGTCATTTTTGAGATAGGTCTTGCTTCCTGCCCCTTGGTCTTCTCAGACAATAATCTGCTTGCTTTAAGCTTCCTGTCATGGCTGAGATGGCAGGTGAACACCATCAGGTCATGCTTCTTCCAGTGAGGCAGAATCTCACAAACCTTTGTCAGCCTGAGGCTAGTTGGCTTGGAACCACAGTCCTGGTGGTCTCAATATCCCACGAAGGTAGGTGATAGGATGAGCCACTAGCTTCTACCTTCCCCTTGACATGAGAACTTTGCTTGATTACTTCCCCTCTCTGGGTTTATTTTCTTCATCTGAAAACTAGAGGAGAAATTTAGTGATTTTTCAGGGCATTTGCAGTGTGTGCCTGTCTATGGTCATATATTCTAGAGGCTTACGTGGCTATAGAAGCTTTGCCCAATAGAAAACCTTTTTTCTTTGAGGACGGTCATCTGTATTGTCTGCTTCTTCATCATCCCCAACCTCTTCCATCCCCAAGCTAAATAAATAAAACTATTTGTGGAATTCATTGCATCGAACCTATAAATCCCTTTCAACCACCCATCATGAAAAGTTTTTTGTAATAACAGAAGATGATCAAATCTGATATATATATACTATGTATCATGTAAATATAATATATATTATATGAGCACCTTGGGCTATTTGAGAACAACAGTTCAAATATTACATGTCCAATAAACTCATCATGAGAGTAATAGTCAAATATCACTGTGCTTTCTAGAAAGAAACTCTATTGTCTAGATCCACTTGGTAAATCAGCTACCCTTTTCTTTAAATTCTTTGGGAAAGATCTTCCTAATAACCCTGATGAACGTACATTAATGACTTAACCCCTTTCTGTTGGAGACATCTGAAAAATCATTCTAAATCTGCTCTCTTTTGCCCCAGGTTTTCTTGCTGATTTTTAAATAGGCATAGAAATGGATTTTTGGAATTTAAGTCCATTCACCTTTAACTGGGAAGACAGACATCTGAAGAGCTGTCTGATTTCAACCAAAGCTACTCTGAAATCATTCCAAGAGATGGGCCTCTGGCCGGTCACAAAAGGTGATCTGCTGTTGGAAGACCCATTTTGCACAGGGCCTCAGCATACTTGAACACTGAAATAGAATCAGTGTTTCAATAGAAGCCCCCCTTAAGGTAGGCAAGTGACATTTTGGACCTTAGCAGGTGTGGCAGCTGAAACTAGCCCGCTCCAGACTCTGCTGATGTGGCAGATTAGTCTGGAACAGATGGGCTTCCCTGTGCCTGAGGAGATTTTGTAGGCTAATTTGTTTTCTTCTGAGGATTTAGAGAGCAGGATCCACTGCATCTCACCATGAATTTCCCTGACAAGTGAGCTATTCAACAGTGCAGCAGCAATGTGAGGTTCATGGATTAGAATCATCACTCAGCTTGAGTCGTAGGGACATGTCCTCAGCTTTGGAGCACAGATTCTGCTATTTACTTCTTCTTCCTCCTCCTCTGTCTCCTCCTCCTTGTCTTCATTTTAAAAAATAGGGGTTCATTAGGTAGCCCCAAACTCATTGCCCTTCTGTCTTAGTCTCTCTAGTTCTGGGACAGGTATGCATCCCGACACATTGGTTTCTGCTTCTTCTTAATAATTATGGACAATTGTGTAGCAGATAAACTAACCCCTGGGTCAACATAAAAGAAGTGTTGTTGAGTTACAGCTTGTAACTTGTGTGGGTCTTTGTTGGTGTCTCTAAGCACATGATTCTTTGTCACAGAGACTTTTCAGCCAGCCCTGTGACTCATTTTTGTGCATGCACGAATATGCACACACACACACACACACACACACACACACACACACACACACACACACTTTGCTAAGTGATGGTAAAGGGTGTGCTGCTTCTTCCATGTCAGGGCCTTTATTTTCCTCATTGTTTCTACTCTTCACTCACTATAAATCGATTAGTGTTGTTTTCAGGGAAGAAGCCACTGTTGGAGGAAGTCCAGGGTATGCCTGAACAAGTCTATCCTTAAGTTTCTCTGGGAATAGTTAACACTAAATTCATACGGTCCATGTATTTATTTCAGTGGTTCAGCTGTTGACATTGGGTTGGCACAAGTTGTTTCCCTGAAGTCCTCTTTAAAGATCAGAGGACCAGAAACCCTTCTCCAGGATGCTCTCAGAAATCACATAGTATGCATGTGTGCGATTTAATACGGCCAAACTTGAAATCTGTTGAAGAAAATGTTGACAAGCAATGTGGTTGCTTGCAAAGACCATGAAATCTGGAGTCAGACAGACCTGAAGCTGAACCTTGCCTTGGCTGTTGACTTGCAAGTTGAGCTTGGGCAAGTTGCAGAAACCCCGTAGAGCCCCTTGTTGTTCAATGGGAATTATACACCCACCTCTTTGAGTTGTGAGACAAGCATGCTAGAGAGTAGAAGCTTATCATTATTGTGGAAAGATCATGTTTACATTATTAGTATTATCATTCTCTGCTGTGAGATGCATCTATTCTAATGTTCCCAGAGCCCCACCATCTAAATCTCACTTGTCAATATAATTACCTAGGAATGGCAGGGATGTTACTGTTGTTCTACTTCGTATTTCGAAATTAGTTTGTGGTAACACATAAGATAATACCATTTTGATAAGTATCATTTCCACTTAATATGACCTCAGTTAAGTTAATATGAATCTTGATGACATTTTGTTAACAAAATACAGCATGACCTTTGCATACAATGCTGGCAAACCTGAAAGAAAATGTAACCTCTTCCTACACAACTGAATGAGCTTCATTAGAGTGACTCTGGGGCTATTTGATTTTGAAATGATGAGAGAGGTGGACTAATGTATCATAGCTTGTGTCCTTTTCTTGGAGAGGGGTTAGAGTGAATGATAGATGATAGTTCAAATGCTGCATGCGATTTTGATAGTTAACTCTCTTTCTGAATGTCTAATATTTTATTATGTCCATCACAATGTTTTTTCATATATTTTTATTGTAATTAATAGAAGGGTTACATTATATTCACCAGATAGAAGGTGCATTACTTCACAAACATTGATACCCTTTCTCATGTCTTGGTCCCCATTTCCCTCCCCCCACCTCTGCCCCTCATCATGTTTTCCCCCCTTCCCTATCTTATTTCAAATAACCAAATACGCATATATATACTATATCAGATAACAAGATGTAAAACTGTAACAATATAAAATAGCCAAGGGACAGCAAAAGTGATGGGAGATAACGTAGTACATTAAGGACAACAATCACTCATTATATGGCTTTTGTTTCTATATCCTGGAGGTTCTTTTGTTTAGCATCATACTATATGGCCTTATGTATCTATATTTTGTTCTATTGTAAATCTCTGCAAGGAGAGCCCAAGGTTTCTACTGATTATGACAGATGAGGGCATCACAATGTTTTATACTGCATATTTCTATATATGATACTATATAAAGGCATAAATGCTATATATTTAGTAATGTCAATAAAATGTTAATCATAGAATCCTATACAATCTTTTAAAAAATTATTATTTACTTTATTGTTAATATAAAGGTGATTTACAGAGGGATTACAATTCTGAGTCAGGTAATTTATGCATATCTTCTTATACATATTTAGAAGTATAGATGTCCTATGATTATATATGTATAGTTATATGAATAGTATATTATATATATTACATATTTAGAAGCCCAGCATTTTATTTTTGCTAGTCTTGGGGCTTAGACTCAGGACCTGGGCACTGTCCCTGAACTTCTTTTGCTTCAGGCTAGCACTCTACCACCTGAGCCACAACACCATTGTTGTTTCTGTGATATTGAGGAATTGAACCCAGGGTTTCATGCATGCCAGGCAAGCACTCTACCACTAAGCCACATTCCCAGCCCTGACGTACAGTATTTTAATCCACATTATCTTATACATATTAGTATATTAGAGGATCGACATAACCTTCTAAATATTTGTACTTCACACACAGACATGCATTTCCGTCTGCAAGAATCACGTTTTGGATTGCCTGTCAGCTGTGATATGGACTATCAAGTGGATTCTTGTTTCAAATTTAGAACATTTTACATTCATCTAGCGCGTTCTAGTTTAGAAATGCTTCCTTCAAGCAACCCAGTAGTGTGGTTCAGGAAGATACTGCTGTTCCTCTTCCGTCTCCATGAAGATAAGGCCACTCTAGGAATCCAGTAAATGAAATAACATCTAGAAATGGCAAAACCACCATTGATAATAGCTCTTCAGATGAGACCACTGGCCTAATCAATATTTTCCCACCACGCAGTTACTGCCTCTCTGACAAGCTGATTAATTGGCAGGCTCTGGGAAAGGCTGCTTTACAGAGTAGAGAAATAGACAACGCTTCATTTCCTTGCTCTTGCTCAGGGGATGTTTGGAATGCAGTCGATATCTGTTGACCACTCGTGTCTGAGGTGAGATAGCTTTTGTAAGAAAATGAACACAGAAAATCAATAGAGTATGATGAGGCAGTGTAGGGAGGTGGTGAGGTTTAGCTCATTACATACTTTGATATCAAAAGTGGGGGCGCTTCAAAGAGCGAACGATGTTGCTACTCATAATTACACTGAGACAGCGGGTATAAATTGGTTCTGTCTCAGGAAAAGGAGGTTTTCAGGTCATCTGATACATGGTACAGAAGAGCAAAGAGGAATGGAGAAATGAATATGCATTGAGAAGGCAAAAATCAAACCCTTGGGAACCCCTTTCCTCCACTGGACTGAGTCATTGCTCAGTACAAGCACCTTATTTTTCAGTGCCTGACAGTTGGTAGGTGCTCAATCAATAAACAAACGGATTAAAGAATACTTGGGGGTCATTTTTTTCTTAGACATTTCAAAAACAGCAGGTTCAAAACAAAGCCTGTAATACCTGCTAAGCCTCCTTCCTCATTCCAATGTCTTAGTCATGTGACAGTAACCATCCATCTATTACCAGGAGTCAGGGAGGCAGCCATGATTCTCTTCCTCCCATGATTTCTTCAACCAGCTTTTTCTCCTGCATCTCTAAATCTGTCCACTTTGCCACATTCTCGCTGCTATTGCTGTGTTCTATATAGGTTTATGAACTATCCTGGTTTGCCTGGGACTGGGGAGTTAACCTGAACTTCCAGTGCTAACATCAGATTAATTTCTAGGTGATGGAATCAGAGCAGTAGGTCACCCTTAGTCACCTTATTTCTTGCCTGGCTTAATTTGGTTTTAGTTTAGTTTTGTTTTGTTTTCCAGTCCTACTACCGCGCTATATTAACAGATCTTTAGGGTTTTTTTTTCTGTGTTTTGTTTAATTAAAGAATTTATTAACATTGATTTTTACATCATATTTCAAATGACATGTTTAACAAACAAATGTTCAAGAAGGGAATCTCTATTTACAATCACTGGCACTTAGTTTTTAGAACATAATCAAAATTAGGCTAAGGGTTTATATATCATAGACACATTAATTTATGAAATAAAACATTATGTCTATAGAGTCATAGGTTTTTATGTCTATGTAGTTATGTTTATATTTCCAGTGCCATGTCCATAGCATTGGGTATGCAAATATTGAGTCCCCACTCTTGTACTGTTTAGATCTAATAGCCACATATTAAGGGTACCATGTGCCTTTTGTTCCTTAGGTCTTGACTTGTCTCACTCAACATGATTCGCTCTAGATTCATCCGCTTCCCTGCAAATGTCAATATTTTATCTTGTCTGTTGGCTATGTAGAATTCCATTGTGTGTGTATATATATATATATCACATTTTCTGGATCCATTCATCTTCAGTAGGGCATCTGGATTGTTTCCATCACCTGGCTATTGTGAATAGTGCAGAGATAAACATAGCTGAGCAGGTGTCCTTATCATATCCTGGGTTATGATGTTCAGATGAGATGCCCAGGAGTGGTATGGCGGGATCGTAGGGAAGGTCTGTTTTCAGTTCTTTTAAGAAACCTCCACGCTGCTTTCCAGAGTGGCTGAACTTGCTTACAATCCCACCAGCAGTGTAGTAGGGTTCCTTTTTCTCCACAACCCCACCAGCAACTGTCATTGTCTGTGTTCAAAATCTTGGCCATTCTTGTTGGGGTAAGGTGGTACCTTGCATTTCCTTTATGACCATGGATGATGAACATTTTTTCTTATATGCTTTTCGGCCATTTTAATCTCTTCCTCTGATAAGTCTCTCTTTAGTTGCCTTGCCCATTTAGTGAATGGTTTGTTGGATTTAGGGGGGGATTAGTTTCTTGAGTTCCCTGTAGAAACTGGATATTAAGCATTTGTTAGATGTATTATTGGTAAATATCTTTTCCCAGTTGGTTGGCTGTCTCTCTACTTTTGCGACTATGTTTTTATCTGTACAGAAACTTTTTATTTTTAGGTAGTCCCATTTATTGAGTTTCTCTCCAATCTGTTGTGACCCTGGGATTCTGTTCAGGAATCTTTTGCCTGTGCCTATGAGTTCCAGTGTCTCTCCTACATTATCATGTAGCAGTTTCAAGGTTTCTAGTCTGACATTAAGGTCTTTGATCCACTTTGAGTTAATGCTTGTACATGGCAAAAGGCTAGGGTCATTTTTTGTTTTCTGCATGTGGCTGTCCAGTTTTGCCAGCACCAATAATTGAATAGACTGTGTTTGTTCCACTGTATATCTTTGGCTCCTTTGTCAAATACAAGTTGACTATAGGTGTGTGGTTCTATTTCTGAGAACAGACCTTTAGTTTTTAAAACCCATTCCAACCCAAGACTAGGGTATCATCACGTTTCTACCCTTTTACTACCATGGACACCTAACAGCAGGGTTAAACTCCAGCAAGAGTTTAAGGAAACAAACTATATTGGAATGATATTGCCCACCATCACTGACTCTAACTTTCCTCTTGTTGAAAATAAGAGGAGGTTTTTTGTTTTTGTTTTTGTTTTTTTGCCAATCCCTGGGCTTGAACTCAGGGCCTAAGTGCTGTCCTTGAGCTTTCTCAAGGCTAGCACTCTAGTACTTGAGCCACAGCACCATTTACAGCTTTTTCTATATGTAGTATCGAGGAATCGAACCCGGGTCTTGGTGCCTGCTAGGCAAGCACTCTACCACTAGGCCAAGGAGGGCATTAGAATGAACTATTCAGTAAAATCATGGCTTAGATGGGTTGCTGGGTGAATATAAGTAGCAGTGAGATGGTGACTGGTTTTGCGGTAGCATCTGTGTCCCTCCCCAGCTGATTGCTTTACAAGCCTGTCTGTGACTAAAGTTTTGCAAATAAATCAGCATGGAGGAAGATATTCAGGAAAACAACCACTACTCTCTGGTCTGTGAGGTGACACGGGGTGGGGAAGCATTGACAAAGCGAGGAAGGAATGTGGTTTTTTGGAGGCCCACAGTGATGGATAGTGCACATAAATTACCAGCCCAGCTGGGCTTCTGAGCTACTCCAATTGACACCCTGGAGGCAATTCTGCATTTCCTCTCCTTTTCTATTCTCTCTTTGTCTCTCTGCCTCTCTCTGGCTTTACTTTAAAAAAATGATGGTATTTACCATTGCTAATTAAAAACAGACTGGCATGCACACATATACTATACATATATCATACACCCATATATCATATAAACACATACATACTACACACACACACACACACACACACACACACACACACACACACACACACTCCACTAACGACATAAATAATCAGAATGAGAGAAAGATGATTGTTGGCTATTTTTCCAGAAAGCTGATTGACTGAAGTGAGTTTGGATCATTGGGAAAAACTTGGGCTAAAGAAAATGACTCTGATGAATGCAACGGATCTTGAAAATTCAAATTATGTCCCAAGCCTTGGCCTTAAGCCCGGCTAGGAGACCACCCAGGAGCTCAGAGCATTATGTTGGCCACACACTCCATTTTATTTTTTAGATGCTTCAACAGGTTTCCTTGCTCCATGAGTATATGAAAATGGGGGTGACATAAGTCAGACAAAGTGAGGAAAAGAAGAGAATACCGGGCCCATCCTTTATCCTTTGTGTAGGATTTAAGACTTAGCCACTAGGGTATATCCCATCATTTTTGCATCTGCTTAGAACTTTGTTTTACCTCAGACTTCCCCAAACCATTTCTTTGTTTTTACAGCTTCTTACTTAAAATCTGGAAAGAGAGGTGGGTTACTGAAGCATCAAAATTTGCCTAGCTGCTCAGGAGGCTGAACTTTAGGGGTGTAGTCTTAAGCTAGCCTGGGCAGACGAATTTGTGAGACTCATCCACAGTCAAAAAGCTGGAAATGCAAGTACCTCACGTCGTAGAACAGCAGGCATAAATGGAAGAAGCCAAGTGAGAGCACAAGGCTGAGTTTAAGCCTCAGTACTGACACGTGTGCATACACACACACACATACGCACACACGTTCATAAACTGCCTTTGAGAAAACACCTCAATTTCTTTCTCTATCTGCCTTCTCCACTTCCTGTCTTCTTCTCATTCCTTCCCTATCCTCCCTCCTTTCATCTCTCTTTCTTACCACTCTTTCCCTCTCTTCTCTTCTCCTTGTCCTTTTCTTTCTTTAAATGAGGTGCTCATCAGTGTCTAACTGCAAGTGGACATTCTGCTCTGTAGAAATCCCAGTCAAACTTCACATCTGCCTCAAAGAGCCTGGATTGGTGGAGATAGGATGAGAGACTCTAAGACTTCATTTCCTTTGCAGGCTTGCAGGTTTATGAACATATACCTCCCAACCAAAGGCATCTGGCCTTCAGGTGCTGTTTCTCTTCCCCCCACAGAGTTGACTTTATTTGCATGGAAATCTAAATCATATGTTTCTGTTTTATTTACACCACATTCAAAGCAATGCTGTTTCCTTGCAGCTTTTTGAAGTTATGAGAGCCTTATGGATTAATTCGGCAAATGTTTATTTTTTGAGTCTTCATTTTCCAATGAGCTTTAAAAATAAATGTCCCCGTTTCAGTTTCTCATAGTCACTGACCATGGAAGAAAAGAACCTGCAGTCTGGTATAGAAAGACCATATGTTTGGGGCCACTCTTAGGGAAGGAAAGGGCTTCTCCCTTCCTTACCATCACCAGCCGGGCTCAGAGGAAAAACTGGTGAGCAAATGCATCCAATGATCACTAGCGCTGATGATCCAAAGTAGAGCTGGGATTTGGGGTCAGGCTAGTGGTAAAGCATTTGACTATACGGGAAATCTGTAAAGCCAAGCTTACCAGCTTTCTCTAAGCCCCACGAGACTGAGGACCACATCTTACATTTGCTTTCATATGCCCAAGATGGTGCCTCGTCTGTGCTAGATGTATGGATGCAAACGAGTTCCACACAAACACATAGAACTGTTAAACCTACACACTCATGGATTCATATATGTAAATGTAGAAACCTTAAAACCACAGATTTTAATAAGACTCTGCAAAGCGTAGGCTCTAAATTGAATCCAGGTTCTTTTTGTTTATTTCATTTTTCATCACTGAAAAAGACACCTCCTGTATGGTCTTAGTATAAAACAACTCCAATGATATAAATACTAAAGATACGTCAACATAAGAAAAGTTGAATCAGGTTAATGATAGATGCTCAGACAAGTAGACACCGAACTTGCAGAAAGTTAACACAGCAGAAGCTTATTTCTTACTCATATAACTTCCAGAAGGAGATGACATCAGTAGAATTTTCCATAGACTGAAAGCAGGTCATCTTTAGGCTGATAATGGCAATATATATATACTTCTCATAGTACAAGTTTCTGTTGAAGTGTGAAGGGCCTGGAATACCAAGACACTCCTCAGTACTGGCCCACAGGAAGTCTTGTCTCAAGGGTAGGGAGGCTTACTGAATTACATTTGACCTCTAGGGCAGGGTTTATTTGCCTGGGTAAGTAAGTCAAGAATCTGCTGATCTGTGGGAACCTCATTTTAGGCTAGAAGAAGGCCTGTCGTTAATCCTTAGAAGATTGGACCATTCAAGAAACAAGAAAAGTCTTGTGACAGTGCATGACCTTGACAGGCTATGAGGCTGGTTGAAAAAACGTAACAAAAATGTTTTTTTCTTAGAGATCTTATGATCCATCATCTCTTTGGCATTTCTCCACTGTTCCTGGCTTCTGCTATCACCTGACAGAAACAATTGAAGTACAGGAAGAATCTTTAATTTATTAATAATTTTAACACATAGGTTCACAACTATGGCAGGAAGAGTAAAATACAATGATTGCAATTCAGACTGGCTCAGGAAAAAAAACTATACTCAATTTCAGAAGTAGCTAGAGCAAAAAGGGATAGAGGTATGGCTTAGGTGGCAAAGAGACTCTGCTTACCAAAACAATGTAAACTCTAGTACCACCAATCCCCCCAAAACCCAAGAAGACTTCTATAAGACTATTTGTAGTAGCGTTGTTCAAAATAGCCAAAAAGTGGTGCAGACTCGATAAGTAATATACAATATATTCATAAATAGAGCATTATTTGGCAGTGAAAGATAATCTAGTACTAGTGTAAGTTACCTCTCCTTAACTCATGTGTTAGTGACTGTGCTGGAAGGGGAGAGATTCAAATGTATTTTACTTTCCTAGATTTTGGTGAAGACCTTCCAAGAAATACCCTAAAAAGAAAATATGACTTTTCATTAGCTCTCTTATTTCCTCTATGCCAATAAAAGCCATATTCCAGACAGTTCTGTGCTTATAAACAGAACTGTGTATTCCAATTGTTAAGCCATCTGTTTGGGAGACTGCTCAAAGGAGTTTTGCTGAGTTCTGGTTTGTGTCTTACCAGGATTGCAGAGCAAACCACACACTCTATTTTACCCCAAAGCTGCTTAATATTAGTGACAATAACTTTGATTTGCTGGCACCCACCACATACAAGCTTCTTTAAATCTCAAAAGAATATTGGCTAATGGCTGTATTAGTCAAGTTTTAAAGATGAGGGAGATGAAAAGGGATTAAAGGATTTGTGTGAGGAGAAGCCAAGATTAAAACCCATCATTATTTGATATTAGATCCCCACTCTTCCCCCCTTTCTGATTTGGTTGCGGAGCTTGAACTCAGGTTGTGGCACTACAATTTTGAGCTACAGCTCTACTTCCAGTATTTAAGTGGTTTTTTGGTTTTGGTATGCTTTTAATTTGGGATTATATTTTTGCTTATCTGGAAAATCATTTATTTGAAAAATTTAATGTATCTTTATTGTAAAGGTGATGAACAAGGGGTTATGGTTATATAAGTAAGGTAATGAATACATGTATTTTTTCTTTTTAAAAAAATTATTTATTGCATTTTGTTATTGGGGTAACAGTTACATTCACCAGGTAGTGGGTACATTACTTCTAAAACATTGATACCCTGTCCCATGTTTTTCTCCCACTTCCGCACTCCCTCCCCTCCCAATCATCTGTTTTTTTCCCTTCCCTCTGTAGTTCAAAGAAACAAAGAATCAGAATACATGTATTTTTAAACACTGTTACCCCATCTCTCATTTTCTCCTGCTCACCCCTTCTTACTCCCCTCCCCTCCCATTGTATAGTGCCAGGTGAGTATTATTATTACATTAGTTTATCCTCTGTCCTGCTGTTTATGTATTCCCTTTCCCATCCATAGATCATATAAACTTCTATACAAGATAAAGGGTACAGAAAACCAAAAGAGAAAAAATAATAAGACCATAATAAGAACCTCTTGTTTCCAATTCTTGGAGTTTATGTTGATATGCTTCCTTATATATGATCCTATGCACGTAGTTATTAGACTACCGAGATCCCCTATTAACAATATTGTAGACATATTCTAGTCATTACAAATGAGGGAAACAATGCAATCTACTTTTTTGGCTTCTTTTGATTATGGAACTAAAGACCCAGAAATGAACCCACAGACTAATCTTTGATAAGGGAGCAAAAATAAAGAACAGAAGAAAACTAGCCTCTTCAATAAATGGTGCTGGCAGAATTGGCTAATCACATATAGAAAACTGAAATTAGATTCTCATATATCACCCTGCACCAGAATCAATTCCAAATGAATCAAATATCTTGGGGAAAAAGCAGATACCTGGAAAATATTACAGGAAGGATTATGACAACATTAGCACTCCTTGGTGTAGGTAGAAATTTTCTTAATAAAGACCCAGAAACACAACAAATCTAAGAAAAGCTGGATAATTCAACTATATTAAACTGCAGAGCTTCTGCATGGCAAAGGACATAGCTAGCAAGGTAAATATAAAGCCCATAGACTGGGAGAAAATCTTCACTAGCCATACAACAGACAAAGGCCTCATATCTAAAGTATGCCTACAGCTCAAAACATTAAATCCTCTAGCGACAAATTCCCAAAGCAATGGAGCTTACTTCTTACCATTGTTCTCACTGGACTTCTTCAGCCTACAACACTATTTTAGGAAGAAAAGGAAAACTCTCCCCGACTTCTCCAGGTGAAATAAGTCCCTTTCAGGTTGGTCTATGTGGATGCGTGCTCAGATTTTTCAGGCCTCCCTCTCTTGCTTCAGCTTCTCGTCCTGGTTCAGTCTGGATATCTAGATGGGGCTGTGGTGTAGCAGAGGCTGTGGGTCCCATGTGTTCCTATCTGATCCCCTTTTGTCCTCAATGAGGAGAGACAGCCCAGACGTGACATGACCTCTGGTCTGGTGAAGTGTGACAGTGTCTTTCATGGTTCTAATCACTTGTGTCTTGTTTTGAAGTTGCACCACACTGTTGCTTCTGTGTCTTTGGTCCAGACTTCCACTAATCCACCAATCCCCTAATGCCCACTAAGGCAGAGAGATCTGTAAGGCCACTTAAGCACCAGGGACTATGAGAGTTCAAGAGAAGAACCTCAGGGCCACCCGCCCAGGTCTCTTCTCACAAAATGTCCCTCCAGCCCCAGGAACAGCCAAGACAGAAAGCTCCGAGGTTCCTTTTCCCCTTAACTCACTTACCATGTTCAGTTGGAGAAAGTTACACAGACCAGGGAAAGCAGTGTGCTAGCAGCTTTTCTTCTCCATTCCACTCTCTCTTCTCTTTTCCACTCTTCCAGAAGCAGGAAGAAATTTGTACTTCTTCCTGCTCCAAGACTGTTCATTTGTGACTCCTCCATATTTCAATGGCAGTTGTTCTCCCTTCATTTGGGGACCAGAATGGTAAATAGTTACAAGGGATTGTTACAAGAGTAGTCACCTGTTAAAATGCTTTCAAAAGGTTTTGTGTGTAACAGTATCTATGCTATTAAATATCCTTACACATAAGCTTTGCTGATATGTGTGGAATTGCTGAGTGAAGGGAAAGAAAAATCGACAACACTGGATGCATGTTGTTACTTGTTGAGAGAGGTAATGACATAATAAGCCACTATTCTCTGTTAGGCCAATGAAGTCTGCTTAATCTGATTAACCAGAAGAGTATCAGAGTGACATTCTAGACTTGCACCAAAAAGCAAATCAGGCAGTTGTGCCTAGGGATGGGCAGAAATAAGTAACCACGGACTGGTCCGTAGCAGGTAAAGTTCTGGATGGAGAGAAGAAGCCCTAAGCTGTCCAGTGGTAACTTAGGAAATACCTTATTGTTTGACAAGAATTTGTGGATTTGAGTCTTTTCCCACAGGAAAAGCCACATGTTCCACTAAAAAAAAAAAAAACGAACTAAAAAAGAATATCTGAAGTAGGACCCAGGCAAGAGTATTTTTAAATATTCCCTAATGTTTATTTGTGGAGTTTTATAACAAGCAGTTGTACATTCACAGAACATTTGAGTGAGAAGCACATAGAGCTTCCACAATCAGTTGTGAGCCTACATGGATACTTTATGATTAACAAATGACCATAGTTTTGATGTTTGATAAAGGCTTAGACCCATTATAGTGCCATATAGAAGAATTTCAGTGCTCTAAATATGTCCAGCCCATCATTCTCCCTTCACTTAGAAACTTCCATATTTTCACTGTCTCCATAATTTTACTTTTCCCAGAATCTCACATACAATCATAAGATGCACAGTGACATTTCAGTCAAAAACAAACCAAATATATGGCACTGATCTCATAAGATTATACATAACAGGGCTGCAATATTCCTGTTGCCTGGCAACATAAGCCACTGTGATGTCATAGGGAAGTACACTGCTCATCTGCATGTGGTATAGACCAGCAGACTGTGCTGCCAGTTGTAGAAATATATAGCACACACTACTATGTGCAGTATTATAACACATGACCATGATAATAATTGCTATAGTTTTATGTATTTACTATATATATTTTCTATTAGTGTATCTTAATTATATGAAAGGGTTTTAATGTAGTATTTCACATGCATTGGTATTGTACTTTGCACAGATTAATGTTCTTTACAGCTCTCTCTTTTCCTATTTCCCTTTATGGCTATTTTTCAATGGCTTTCAGTGATGTTGCTCTTAAATGCCATCTTTTAAAAACATATTTTTATTGTAATTAATAGAAGGGTTACATTATATTCACCAGATAGAAGGTGCATTACTTCACAAACATTGATACTCTTTCTCATATCTTGGTCCCCATTAAATGCCATCTTTATACACAGACACAACATATTTTGATATTGTTTATCCACCATCATTCTCTTACTCTTTCCTGCCTCACTCTCATTCATCTCAAGTGATCACACGGTTACAATTCATTTATGGGTAGACATGCATATATATATATATACATATACATATTTTTAGGTTTAGATTCCATATATGGAACACATCACCGCTGTCCTTCTGAATCTGGCTTATTTCATTTAACATGGTAATCTCCTACTCCATCCATTTTCCTGCAAATGACTTAATTTCATTCTTCTTTATGACTGAATAACACTCCATTGTGCATGTATACCACATTTTCTTTATCCATTCATCAGCTGAAACGCTGATTCCACAGCTTAGTTATTGTGAATTGCTGCGATCGACATGGGTGTACAAGTGTCTCTATTGTGTCTTTCTAAGTGTGATATCACTGGAACTATCATATAAATGCTAGTTCTAATTTTGTTCTTTTTTAAAGAGCCTCTGTACTAATTTCCATAATGACCATGCTGATTTACAATTTCACTAACAATGTATAAGGTTTTTTTTCTTCTCCTATCCTCCTTTTTTAATGATTATTTTAGAATATATTCCTTCTACTTAAAAAATTGACTATAAACTTTTACTTGTGATAGTTACTCTGGCAGCAGTTTCGTGCATCACATGTCTATCCACTTACTTGATTGCTTCCTTTTCTCTTGGCCTTGGTTTGCTCCTGTGTGATTTTGTTCTTCATGGCCTCCAAGTGTACATTGCCAATTATATGTGCGTTCTCAGAAACAAGTAGCATTGACTTACATGAAGATGAAATAATATAGATTAAGGACTACAGAGATGGGAAACCAGTGACAGTTGTTTCTCTTCAGTCGAGTCCCATTCCACTACAATTATCAGAAACAAGAAGAATCTGATGAAAGTTGTTAAAAGAGCCCGTTTCATTAAATGCAACAAGACTGGCAAAACTTCTAGAAGGTTCCAGGAGAAGATGCTTCTAAATCACCTGATTGGAAACCAGATAGACAGCCTGGAGATTTCATGTACCATGATGGTGACAGTCAAAGCAAAAGCTTGTCTATGATGTTGAAATACAAAGCTAGCAGACTAAGGTGTTGCATTTCTCGCAGGCTCTGCATGGTTGAAACTGTTCAAGGATCATTATTCATTGCAGGATGTGAGAGTGAGTCTGTGGGCCCTGATGTAAAGGCAGTTAAAGAACATCTAGAAGCTCTAGATAAGCTATTGTGGAGAGAAATGATCAGCTTGATCTGGTGTCCACAATTCCAAAGGTGGAGTGTTGGAAACAGAAGGTTGAGTGTGGGGACAGTGCCTGGCAGAGGGTGCCAGCAAGACCAGAGGCTGAAGGCTGTGCCACTCGTAGCTTTTGACATGTACTGTACCTTCCACACCTGGCCTGAATTTCCATGTTTCTTTTCCCCTCATAGGCTTTGTGTCTCTTCTACAAGCTGGGGTTCATTGAGAGATGCATGGAATCTCTTCTAAGTACTTTTAACTAGAATCCCACGATGTATGCATAGTTCACTAATCCAATAAAGAGGGGGGAGGGAGCTATGTTGATGGCTGGTAAAACACTCAGGCCCACCAATTTAGGTGGCAACATAGCTCCTTAATCTAGCCCAGCTGTCACCACCCTTGAAGGGATATGGGACATTTGTCCTACAAAACCAGCACCTCAGCAGTGAGAGAGGCATCCCAGAGTTCACAGGTGTTGGGAGCACAGCTTATTCCTCTCCAGAGACTCACTTCTTCCTTCTCATGGGCTGTCTGGTCCTGGTCACATAATTCCAACTAGAGCTCTCAGTGCCGTACATGGATACATCAGCTCTCCAACTGCAGGGGGAGAGGATCTAGCTTTCCTCTTGGACTTGGAAGTGAATGTTCTGGTGGGAACAATGAATGGGAAGCAGATGAAAGGTAGATGAGATGTGTGTGACGCCACATGAGAGGGGACAGTGGCCAGATCACTTAATTTCTGCTCATTGTGTGTCTGTGTGTGTGCACTTCTACACCAATGTTTATTAAAACCTGATGAACAAAAAATGTTTCACTCTAGCCATTTTCAGTAATTCCAAGGACTCTCCCAAGGTCATGTAGCCATCACCACCATCCTTCTCTAGACCTTTTCATGTTCCCAAGCTAGTCTATACACTGTCTTATTCCATGTTCCAATTTTACCTGACCATTTTCTCCTTTCTGTCCCTATGAATATGATTTGAATATGATTACTCTTAAGTATCTTTTTTTTTTCTGGTGCCAATCCTGGGGCTTGAATTCAGGGCTTGGGAGCTTCTCTGAGCTTTGCTACTCAATGCTAGAACTCTACCACTTGATCCACAGTTCAAATTCCAGCTTTTTGGTGGTTAATTGATGATAAAGGGTCTCATGGACTTTTCTACCCAAGCTGACTTTGTCCCGCAATCCTCTTATCTCAGCCTCCTGAGTAGCTAGGGTTACAGGACTGAGCCACCAGTGCTCAACTTGGATGATGAGAACCACACAGTATTTCTGTGGTTTTCTTTGTGTGGGTAACTGGTTTATTTTCCCCAAGTAAAGTTTTCAATTTCTGTTCATGTCATAGCCTATTTAGACTTTCCTTTCTTTTAAATACAGAATCATATATATGTGTGTGCATATGAGTGTGTCATTGTATTTATCCATCTTTCCATCAATGGGCTTTAGGTTGTCTTCTCCACCATTAGGCTATTGTGTACAATGCTGTTATAATCGTAAGAATGTAAATGCTTGACACTCTGTTTTCAATGCTATTGGAAATTTACTCAGAAGTGGAATCACATGGCAGCTCTGTATGTGAGTGTGTATGTGTGTGTGTGTGTGTGTATGTGTGTGTGTGTGTGTGTAAGTTCTAGAGTTTGAACTCCATGTCTGGGTATTGTCCTTGAATTTTGTGTTCAAGGCTAGTGCTTTCTTGAGCCATAGCTTCACTTCTGACTTTTTGGGTTAGTTTTCTTGAGTAGTTAGGATTACAGGTATGAGCCACTGGCATCTGGCTTCAAAAGAAAATTTTAGGACCAAACTTTACCTCAAATCCCTAATAGAAGTGTGAAAACTAGAAGCAATTACCAAATACTACAACAAAATTCATGGCTACAATTCAAGTGTTACAACTCATAGTTAGAAATGAATTCAAGTGTCTTCAAAGGACTGGTTTTTTTTAAAATTTTATTTTATTGTTGTAGTGATATACAGAGTTACAATTACATTCATCAGGTAGTGGGTACATTTCTTCTTTTTTTTTTGCCAGTCCTGGGCTTGGGCTCAGGGCCTGAGCACTGTCCTTGGACTTTCTCAAGGCTAGCACTCTACCACTTGAGCCTCAGCCCCACTTCCGACTTTTTTCTATGTATGTGGTACCGAGGAATCGAACCTGGGTCTTCGTGCATGCTAGGCAAGCACTCTACCACTAGGCCAAACTCCCAGCCCCAAAGGACTGGTTTTATGTTTGTGTTTTCATCAGACTTGGAAGGCTCAACTTTTGGTAGAACTGGTCTTTCTGCTATGACACACTAAACAAATACATGGCTTTCTGTTTGTATTTTTTGAAAAAATAACCCATTTGATGACAAAGCCAGAAGTTTTGTAAAGGAGCAATGATATTCCAACAGGTTATTTTAATTGCATCTGACCCAAGAAAAATGCTGAACTTAGGAGAGAGTTTATATTTATTGCTGGTGCTCTGACCTGTAAATTCAAAGAATCATGGTTAGAGGCCAGGCCAGGCCAGAAAAAAAAGTTTACGAGACCTTTCTGAATTACCTAGCAAGTACAAGAACCTCAGTTCAAATCTAGTATCACCAAATAAATCTTTAAATATACAGGTGAACATATATATACTCACACAGATTACTTACACATTATATTTTAGATCGCAGGAATCCATTTGTTTCTGTTATGAAGATATTTCATGGAATGCATTTTTCTCGGAGACAGTTTTACTGACCATTTACTTGTCGGATATTCTCTCTTCTATGTCTGAAAAAAGACAAGAAGCATTAGAACTTTTATTTCCACCATGCATTTCTTTTAAAGTACCAGCAGCAGGGCCCCTGAAGGCCTGAAAGTTTATTTTTAAACATTGCTAATGTTGTGATCATTGTTTTCATTCTGTTTTGCTTGCTAAGAAATAAAGCTGAGTGGGTCGAACTCTTCCCATTCATCTTCAGGCTTCTGGGCCTCCCCTCCTTCTTGGTCCACAGAAGGAGAAATCTGGTAATGGGCTGAACTTCTGAAAGGTCACCTGATACCATACGGCTGCCTCTTCTGTCCTTCACTCATTTTGTTAGAAAAAAAATATATCTTCCCAGTACCAGAGATGCCATCTTTCTTGGTCTCTGCATCCAGATGTGAAACATAAGATGATTGGATTAAATGACCTTTGTCTGTTTTGTTTTTAAATTTTATTTTATGAGAACCAAAAAGTGATTAAGTGGTTCAGTGATGCCATGAAAGACAGATAAATATTATTGGACCCCCTCCCTAAGGGGTGTTTAAAATCAAAAAGTTTGCCCAGCATTCAGCTCTTAAAACTAAATTTCATAGAGGGAATTAAATCATAACAGCTCAGTGTCAGGGAACACGAGGTGAAACTGGACATGAGAGACCGGTTTAGCAGAAGTGACTTGAAATCACATGAACTCAGCGCTTCCACACGAAAGCAGCAGGGGAGAATTTTCCAAGGAAAATATGACTGGGTTGTGCTTCTGGCTTTTGTCTTGGCTTCCGATGTGCTCATGCTGACTTTAAAGGACTCCAGCAGCCTGCACAGGAATGGTTTGACATGTATGCCCAATACGCCGACCACCGTGTCCACACCTTCCACCAAACTCAACTCAGGCCATTAGTGCAACCCTGTTCAACTTTTGTGCCCACCCATTGCCGTTTTCCCAACAGTTTTTAGCATCCAAGGGACTATCTGGACAAACAGTCCATTCAGGGCTGGAGTAATTTCAAATAACTTTGGCATTCACAGTGCCAGTGGAAATAGTTAGTTAGTCGGTCTCAAAATCTTGGAAGGAAATGCCATTGTTTATGGCAAAAGACAAATGCCTGGGGCTCTAAGGTAACCTCCTTGCCATGGTCCAGCTTGAGATACGTTGATGACCACAGGCTGGGTTTTCGGACTTCCATGCCTCCCACTCCACATTCTAGTTGTCATTTCTGAATTGCACATTCATCTTTTAATGGACTTGGTTGATATTGGTGTCCATTACTCTCCACGCATTCAATTCTTTGTCCACACTGCAATGCCTCAAAGGCTTCCATCCAGAAGTAAACCTTCCACTTCCTTCTTGAATTCAGAAAATTCTGTTTGGGAGCCAAGTACCACCCCCCGCGCCTCCCCATCCCCACTCTCTCCCTTTCTTTTTATTTCTTTTCTTTTTTTGATGCCATTCTTGGGGCTTCAACTCAAGGTCTGGACACTGTCTCAGAGCTTCTTTTGCTCAAGGTTAGCATTTTACCACTTGAACCACAGCTCCACTTCTGGGTTTTTGGTAGTTTATTAGAGATAAGAGTCTCACAGACTTTCTGTCCAGGCTGGCTTTGAACTGCCATCCTCAGATCTCAGCGTCCTGAGTAGCTATGATTACAGGCATGATCTACCTTGCCCCACAAGTATTCTCTTTTTTAACCCCCAAAGAGTCCTAGAAAGCCCAAGTTGAATGGTTATTTGTGGTGACAATGCTTTTCTTAAGCCCCATTAATGGCCCCAAAGAAATGGCTCACTTTCAAAGCATGTGTTTTCTGCTGGGGGAGGTGGTAGGTTATTACTCAAGTCTTGGCTCATATTTTCCAGCATGTTTTCATAATAAATCAGCTTTGCGTCAGTAGACCGAACAAAGTGGATTACCCCTCTAAGAACCAGGGAGGGTCTGGAAAGAACAAAAGGGCAGAGGGAGGACACATTTCTTCTTTTACTTGAGCTGGGGCGTCATCTTCACTTGCCCTTGGATATCACACCTCCTGGTTCTCAGGCCTTTGATCTTGGACCAGGTCTTTCACCATCAGCTCCCCCCACCCCCACCCGCCAGTTCTCATTTCTTGAGGCTGGCAGTGCAGCCACATTACTTGCTTTCCTGGAACTTCAACTATCAGACAGATCATGGAACTTTCTCCATATTTCAGGAATAAGTCCCTATATGTTTATACTGGTGTCTAATCTCTGAGTTTACCCTATTGGTCGGCATCGCTGAAGAACCCTAACTAATACAGGGTGATTCAACTTATTTCTTCTAGCCTTACAAATGCCCCTTCTGCAATCCAAACCTGCCACTCAGTAGTTTCACTGGGCACCACGCTTCACTTTTCTGATCTCATACAGTCTCCTTTCAGTTTTCAGTGTACCCTCCATAGCACATGGGGTGAGCTCCTGCCTCTTTATGGGGACCACTCCTACTTTACATGAGAAATTGTTTTCCTGTCAACCCCAAAAAGAGCAGGGTGATGCTTGGTAACCTGCAAATTCCTCCAATCTAGTTTGCATGTGGCGTTAATGATGAGTCAGCAGAACATAATCTATGTGGAACCTGGTGAGAGGTTTTCTGGTCATTGTGGAGAGGTGGGGGATTTGGGGGCCTTGAAGACACAGTGGGACTCTGCCCCTTTCTCCCTTCTTCCTGCTCATGAAGTAACTAGCTGTACTACCTGCTTTCATCACACCCGTGAAAATGCAATCATGGTTATAAGTCTTTATAACTGTGCATCAAAATAACCTGTGTGACTTTTTAAGTTGACTAACTCAGGTATTTGTTCCAATGTCGGAAAGACAACACAGAACTTTTACATATCCAAGCAGAAAATGAGTATGGCAATATTTTACTCAAAGACCTGCTAGATAGCTCATAGGAAACAATGTTTGGGAAATACCATTACAAGTGTGGCATGCATCCAAGTGGAAACAGCAAGTAGAGAATTAAGTGTAAGAATGTGTGAATGGTTTCCAAAGATCTCAAGGATGCAGGCACTTTAATAACTTTGCCCGAGTTTGCATTAGCTCTGCCCAACTTGATGAGCATTATTTCTTTTTCCTTTTTTCACTCAAATGCACTCAGTCCACCTTATTTGTATAATGATTATATGTAGTTTTGATCAAGCATGGTTATATAAACAAATGAGCCAATAAAAGAAATTTCACACCCCTGTAAACATATCCCTCCCAAAAGAAAACAGAGCAAGGTCAAAGTGAATGTACTTCATTTGGGTGATAAAGTGGAAGTCTGAGATCTGTTAGGGGACGGGGATCTTTAGTGGAGGTTAGTTGGTGTTCTAGGGAAATGCATGCTCAGGACAGCACCGAACCCTGCACATTCCTGAGCATGACTGGTTCTCCTTTGAACCAGATACCTGCAAATATCAAAGGTCTACTGTAATTCTTTCAATTGGTCCTGTGATCAGTGAATTAGAAAGACACAACGTACTCAGGTGTGGTAGTCCACTCATGTAATACCAGCACTCACAGGTGGATTCAAGGGAATGGAAAGCTCAAGTCCAACCTGGACTATGTAGCAAGACTGTCTCACATAGTAATACAACTATAACAATGACATTGACAACCAAAAAAAAAACCACACAGGAAATTCCCTTAGTGGGTTTCTACCTGCCTCCAGCACATCCACCATGATTTAAGTTTGCTGACAAGGATGGCAGCATAGGTGAGATGAGTTTGTATTAAAATTATGGGCACACATTATTTGTAATATTGGCATGTGTGTCTTGCAAGCAAATATTGTTCCAGAGCTGATCCAATGTGTTGCAAGAGACTGCTGGTGGAAATAGCGTAGGTAGAGAGGTCTATCAAGGCCAAAATCAGGAACTGTGTGGATAGGGAGGACAGTCATGTTAAAATAGCTGAACCCACCAGGCTCTGAATTTCAGAGAAGAAAACATGGCTTTCAAGGTTAGAATTTTTCCCAGAAGCCAAGTCTTTGAAAAGTACCTATTTCTCTTTGCTCCATCCTCATTCCTCTAAGGCTGATGTCAAAGAGGGAAAAACAAACCATTTCTGGAACATAGCCATTGACAAATATCTTACAGACAAATTTGAATTTGGCTTAAGATTAGTTTCTGGGTAGTGTGGCAAACTGTCCAGTTGTATAAACAGAGTCCTGTGTTATTTAAAAAACATATGGTACTTACTCTGGGAGATGAGTCTGAGTTCCAGGCTACGGCATGTCTGAAGGAACTGGTCGTTACCATTTCTAAACTCAGTTGAATTTGAAGAAGGCCAAGTTGAAGTTTTAGGGAGGGAAAGAAAGAGGAAAGAAGAGCTGGCCATGAACTGATAAAGGCACAAAGGAACTGAAACATTCTTTTCTAGCTATTCTCACTCTCTGTCTGAAGTCTGACCCATGAATTGCTGAATGTGATTCACACTCGGAAATACCTGCTGAATTTACAAGGCATCTTTGGAGATAGGATGGTAAGGGTTTGAGATCGCTGATTAGTCTGTTTTTGTAAAACATACAAATAGCAACTACTGCAAAAATATTCAATATAATATGAATAAATGAAATATGAAACAAAAAAATTATTTATCTTTACCAAATGGTATTTGTCCTTGGCACACAAGCCTGGTTTAGCTTTTGCAAATCAATCAATGTGAGATATCATAAGAAATAAAAGACAAAAAACACACAATTGCATTAATAAGTTCAGAAGTGTTCGACAAAGTTGGACACTTCGGTTTGATGACTGTGAGCAGTTTAGGTAGAGAAAGAATATGTGATAAGACAAAAGTGACTGATGAAAACCCTAGTTACCATTCCAATCAGTAGGGGGAACAGGAGAATTTTCCAGTAAGATATGAACAAAGAAAGATGCCAGCCAAGCATATATACATAAGACTCTGCACTCAATCCCCAACATCAAACAAAACAAAATTAGAAAGAATAATCCAGTAGGGAAAATTATGAAAAGACAAACAAATCTGAAAGAAAGAAGTAAAAGCATAATTACTACAGATTCTCTGTGAAGAAAACCAAAATGGTTACACACACAGTCACTCAGACAACATACACACACACAACTGCTGGAATAATAAACTTATTCAGTAAAATTTTAGGGCACAAAAGTCAATAAACAATAATCAAATAACAGCCTATCTAGAAAAGAAATCAAAGACACAACCCATTTACAGTAGAATAAAAAAATTAAAAAAATATACTAAGGCTGGATGCTAGTGGCTCAGGCCTATAATCCGAGCTACTCACGAGGCTAAGATTTAGGGGACTGCATTCTAAACCAACCAGGCAGAAAAGTCTGAGCAATTGACCAGCAAAATGCAAGACTGTAGGTATTGCCTTAAGTGGTAAAGTACTGACCATAAACAAGCAGGTCAAGTTATAGTGCAAGGTCCTGCCACAGTAACAATACAAGCATATGTATACATACATAGACATACATACATACATGCAGATATACTCACATAGGCACATTTCTACATTGAGACTTAAGAATGTGGAGTGGAGTCATTAGCTGGAACATTTAATATCCAGTAGGTCTTTAAATTTCTTTTTTTTATTATCTTTAGTTTTACAAAGGATTGCCATTTAACATGTCACATCCCTTTCAACATTCTCATCCATCCTTCTTATTTTGGTCTAAAAGGAAAACTAAATCATAACTTTGTTGAAGTTCAGTTTCTCACAAATGGCCTGGGGTTGCAGTAGAGCAGAACACCCACCTCGCAACTTGAGGCACTGGGTTCTGTCTCCAGGACCATTCAGAAAGATGAAAACAAACTATAGCAAACATTTCGAAGGTGGTATTCCCCTAGAAACTGGAGATTATGCGATGATTCTACTTTGGCTCTTGGAGTCCTAAAGCAATCCTGAGAAAGAAGAAGAAAGCCAGACATACTAATTTCTGCTTTAAAGTTTTATTGCAGGGTGCAATCAGGAGGGAGAAACTAGGAGAAAGTGAAGGAAGAAAAGAAATGTACTCACTGGGGCCGGGAGTTTGGCCTAGTGGTAGAGTGCTTGCCTAGCATGCATGAAGACCCAGGTTCAATTCCTCGCTCCCACATACACAGAAAAAAGCCAGAAGTGGTGCTGAGGCTCAAGTGGTAGAGCTCTATCCTTGAGAAAGTCCAAGGACAGTGCTCGGGCCCTGAGCTCAAGCCCAGGACTGGCAAAAAAAAAAAAAAGATATTCACTGTACATTAACCATTTAAATAATAAAATATCATATAAAAAAGAAAGAAATGTACTCATTACCTGACTTATGAAACAGTAACCCCTCTGTTTACCACGTTTATAATAGCAATAAAAACATACAAAAATAAAGTTATATCACAGATGGATGGCAATTAAAACTACACAGTACTGTCACAAAACTAGATATATAGAGTGGGACAGAATAAAGAACCCATGAATAAAGAAATTCGTGTATGTGGGGTCAATTGATTTTGACAATATCCTAAAGAGTTCCAATGGGGGAAAAGAAGGTACCTTCAGAAAATGATGATGTGGGAAAACTAGATTCCTATTTGTAAAACAATGAAATTAGATTCTTAACACCTCACACAAAGATCAGCTCAAAATGGGCAAACCCAAATGGAAGAACTAGAGCCATACAATCCCTGAAGGGAAGTGACTGACTGGGAGGTACTTAATTGGTTTGGGCAATATTTAAAACTCAGGTTGTATAAGGAAAATAAAGTAAAAAAGAAGTGCATTGGGGGCCAGGAGTTTGGCCTAGTGGTAGAGTGCTTGCCTAGCATGCACGAAGACCCCGGTTCGATTCCTCGGTACCACATATACAGAAAAAAGCCGGAAGTGGTGCTGAGGCTCAAGTGGTAGAGCTCTAGCCTTGAGAAAGTCCAAGGACAGTGCTCAGGCCCTGAGCTCAAGCCCAGGACTGGCAAAAAAAAAAAAGAAGTGCATTGAACTAAAATATTTCTGTATAAGGAAACAAACTAAAACATCAACTTACAGATTGGGCAAAATGTTTGTAAATGATATGTAGGAGATAGAGTTAATATAAAAAAGTCATACGTTTCAGAAACAGGAAAGTTATTTATTTATTTATTTATTTATTTATTTATTTATTTTTCTGTGCCAGTTCTGGGGCTTGAACTCAGGACCTGGGCATTGTCTTTGAAATGCGAGGTCAAACGCAATAGCACCATGTCTGGCTTTTTCTGAGTAAGTTTCATGGACTTTCCTGCCTTGGCTGGCTTTGAATACTATCCTCAGCTCTCATCCTCCTGATATTAGCTAGGGTTACAGGTATAAACCACCAGTGCCTGGCAATAATTTATTTTAAAACTGGGGAAAAGAACTAAATAGCCATTTGTCCCAACATATGTTTGAAAAGGTGATCACTACCACTGGTCATTAGGAAAATGCCAATCTACCAGAAGACACTGTATCACGGCATTTAGCATGGCTCCATAGATGAGGGGATAAAGAAAAGGTAAGCCTTATAAACTGCCTTGGGCTGTACATCGGTGTCATTATGGAAATCAGTAGAGAGGTTAGGTTGGCCATATGATCCAGAAATCTTGGAGATTTCAGTACTATAGTCATTCACAATAGACAATATACAGACACCATTTTGAGTCCACTGATGGGTAAATGAATAGTGAAACTGTGATATCTGAATCTGTTTCTATACTATGGATGTATGCATATATATGCATGCATATCTATCAAAATGCCATTCCTATTTAATAAACATTTTACGCAAGAAGAGTAAACTAAGTGAATAGATACTAAGCAAAATATGCCAGAATAAAGACCATTGTATGTTTTCACTTGCATGTGAATTTCTTTGGCAGTCTTGGGCTTGAGCTCAGGGCCTGAGCACTGTCCTTGGACTTTCTCAAGGCTAGAGCTCTACCACTTGAGCCTCAGCACCATTCCTGGCTTTTTTCTATGTATGTGGTACCGAGGAATAGAACCCGGGTCTTTGTGCATGCTAGGCAAACACTCTATCACTAGGCCAAACTCCCAGCCCAATGTGAACTATTTTTTAAGTCAAATATATAGAATTAAGAGTAAGTCTGAGGTTATAAAAGGTGGTACAATTAATGGATATGAATGGTAGATATATAGACTGGAGACGTCTAGAGATCTACATACAGCATATGTAAGACTATGGTTATTAAACTGTACTGCTTTTGAAATTTCAAGAAATGAATAGAATTTAGCTGCTCTTATTGCAAAAGCAAAGTGGATAACTGTGAGATGATAAATATGTTCATTTGTTTCATTTGCTACAGTGACCATCTTATGGTTTGTAACCCATAATGCCATACCTTAAATACATACCTTAAATATAGACAACTTATTCACTTAACATTTCTTTCTTTCTTTCTTTTTTGTTTGGTTGTGGGATTTGAACTCTGGGCCTGGACATTGTCCCTGAGCTCTTCAGCTCAAGGCTACCACCCTACCCCTTGAGCCACAGCCCATTTTCTCGTGGTTAACTGGAGATAAGAATCTCCCAGGCTTTTAGTGCCCGGGCTGGCTTTGAACCACGATCCTCAGATCTCAGCCTCCTGAGTAGCTAGGATTACAGGTGTGAGCCACCGAGTCTGGCTTCTCTTAACATTTCTTTTTTTTTTTTTTTTTTTTTTTTTTTTGCCAGTCCTGGCTTGAGCTCAGGGTCTGAGCACTGTCCTTGAGCTTCAGCAACACTTCTGGCTTTTTCTATATATATGTGATACCAAGGACTCGAAACCGCGTCTTCGAGCATGCTAGGCAAGCACTTTAACCAGTAGGCCAAACTCCCGGCCCAACATTTCTTATTTAAGTAAACCATGCAATCTAGAAGTGTAAAATTTGTTTCAATAAAATTTAAGATATACTAACGTTTATTTTAGACACAAACCAATACAGATTAATCTAGAATTTACAACTAAAAGTCATCTCTCCCATTAACACAAGGACATGTATACTGTCTTCCACCTACATTTATTGACTTAATAATGCTTCGCAGAAAATGAAAGCAAGTTTGACTTCAGATTACAGTAAAAATCCTCCTTTGGCTTTCTAGATTAAAAACAGAATTGACCCCAGTAATTTCCCTTTTCCTCTTTACAGTAGGATGCATGTTAATATCCACAGTGAGAGGCCCACGGGTACTGATAAATCTGAACATCTGGAGCATGTTAGCTCTGGCGTGGGAAACAAGAACTGGGCAGGAAGATGTGGGTGGGAGGGTGGACAGGCTAAGGGGGATGCCTGGAAAAAGGACAAAAGGATACTCCATTCGTACCTTCCTTGTAGAGGAATCTGGGGCATTTTTTTAAGCCATATACATTCAAACTCCCCATAACACATCCTGCCTTTCTATTAGTTGTGACAAAAGAAGCAGTAAAACAAAATGGGATCTCTTCTGTTGTGAAGATAACAAGCGTTGACAGGAAGCTTGGAAGTCTGGTCAACTTTGAATCTCTTTTCAGAACTTTTGATGGTTGTTTTGCATACTTTGGATCAGTTGTGTGTCTACATCTTAGTTTGTGTGTAGGGATGTAGTGTTTGTGTGTATGTACATGTATATGTACGTAGTGATATGGATGTGCATGTTTGCATGACTTTGTGGGATTGTATGTGTATGTGTGAGAGAGAGAGAGATAGATAGATAGATAGATAGATAGATAGATAGATTGATAGAGAGAGAGAGAGAGAGAGAGAGAGAGAGAGAGAGAGAGAGAGAGAGAGAGAGAGAGAGAGAGAGAGAGAGAGATAAGAAATATGGGGGAGGGAGAGAAATTTTCATGGCCTTCATGATCCAGAGTGGTTTTGTCGGGTTCTACACAGGAGAAAGAACTGGGCAGAGAAGTACTTATAGTTGGAAAGAGAATGCAAGTGGACTGCAGTGACTTTGGGTCACATTTTTCATTACCACCTCCTCTCCAGCCCTCACATCCACACCCCCATCCCCCTTATTCTTTCCCTTATTGAGTTTTCCTGTGTACTCTGTGTAGATGTTAAATCTCTGTGCGGTGAGCTTGCTCCTCAAACAGTAAATATCTGCTGAATGATCACCGTGAACAGGGCAACAAACTCCTACTTGTTATGTAGATTTTTCTATTTGCCCCAAAGTGCCCGGGTTTCCCCAAAGCCAACAGACAAACAGTGACCTTTAGAATTACCTGCAAATAACAAAGATGTTGAAACTTCTCTTGTTCCAAAGATCTCAGGATGCTTTTCTTGTTTTCTCCTTCATTTGATTTGGAAGCCTCCGTGAAATTTTAGAGCTGATGTTTGGATGATGATGATGATGCTTGCACTGGGGTTTGAACTTAGGGCCTCTTGGTTTCACTTAGCCTTTTCTACAGAGAGCTGGGGCTCTACCATGTTAGCCATGCCTCCACTTCCTGTTTCCACCATTTTGTTAGGGAAGAAATGAAACCTAGGGATGAGTGAATTTGGTCAGAGGGGCATAATTATGTTGGAGGGCTTTCATTTTCCTTTGGATGATATTGCCTTTCTAATGTAAAGTTAACCAGGATTAGTGGGAACATCATTAGTGGCGACAGCCAAAAAAAAAAAAAGAGAACTCTGTGCAGAGCTAAGGAATCCCTTAATGCTCCTGATGAGGCTTTGCCAGGTGTTTTGAGCACAAAGTTTTCTGAAATTTCTGAAGTCATTGAGTTACATGACATGACTATAGTAAAAGGAACTCATACAATTGTAGTAGAAAATAACTATACAACTATAGTCTTTAAAATGTGCATTGGGGGTGTTTGGGAGAGGGTTTGGCATAGGTCACTGGCTCTCTTCCTGGCCCTCCAGTTCTTTAGTTGGTATCAATCAACTTTAGTTTAACATTTCTTCCCAAGATGAATCTAGACCATTAATTTAAATTCATTTGGAAAATGAATGTATGTCAATTTACGACTCAAGGAATGTGTGGGTGCTGGATTTGGAGTCTAAATTTCTTTACCACAGCTTCAACTACAGTGCGGACTAGAACAATTTAGGTTTACCAGAAAAATTCACCACAAAGATCCTATTTAGTCTTAGAAGGGATACAGGAACCAAGAGTCATTGGGTATCACTGCTTAGAGGTATGACAGATATAATTGCAGCTTCCACAAATGCCACGGATTAGAATAAACTCTGAAAAAGAAATTGATCTGGTGCAGAACCCAGAGCTCAGAAGTAATACCCAGCATTATAAAAACTGAAGTAGCCTGATAAGATGATGCACACCTATAATTCCAGCTACTCTGGACACAGAGGTAAGTAAGAGGATCACAGTCTGAAACCAGTCACGGAATGGTTAATAATGACTCTCTCTGAAAAACAAACTAAAATGAAAGGACTGTGGTTATAGCTCAAGTGTGTTTGAGGTTCCAATAGTGCAAAAAAAAACCTCAAAAAACCAAGAGTGCAAAAAGAGAGAGAAACCCCCATAATTCCAAGGAAGTATACATCCTGGGCAAGTTTTAGGCTTATAATTATACCTCTCCTTCTTTCTTGTTTTCTGATTTCCCCTGCTTCAACTTTAAGGGAGCAACAGGAGTCTTCTGGAAACTGCGTTAGTTTTTTTTCATTGCTGTGACAAATATATGAGAGGAACAGTTTACAGGAGGAAAGTTTAATTTTAGCTTATGGGTTGAAAGTCTCCAATATGGTTAGGTCTGTGGTAAGGCAGAATACATGAAGCCTGTGACCAAGGAGGAGTTAGAGAGACTGAGAGAGATAAGAGCTGAGGACAAGATAGAGCTCCCAGCAACACTACCATTGGCTCACAACCCCCAAATCTGAGCATCTCTGAAAGTTTCTCCCACCTCCCAATGATGCCATCTACTATGACTCTGTCAGTAGATCAATCAATTGATTAGATCAGAATCATCATGATCCAGTCGCCTTTCAGTAAGTGGATTCACCAGCTGGAGACCAAGTCTTCAATGTATGACTCTTCTTTTTTGCTCCATCTTTAGTGCAATATATATATATATATATGTCACTAGTTTTTAACAAAACCCTTATACTTAAATGTATTTATGTCTTTCAAAATTTAGATATAATATGCTAACTCCTAAGGTGATAGTTTTAGAGGCTGAAAAGTAGGGCAAGGAGATTAGGTCTTGGCAGGTGGATAACTCACACCTCTATAAAAGATGCCCATGGGCATCATTTAGTAACCACGAAATGGGCTCTCACTAGACATGGATCCTGACTTCCCAGACTCTCCAAGCATGGAAAATAAGCTTCTGTTGTTTAGAAACCACCTAGTCTATAATATTGTGTGAGTAACTCGAATAATCCGAGACACACATCTCAAACTGTGTGTTGTCTTACAAGGGTAGAAGCCATTCTATATATATACCTTCCTGGGTTTAGGTAAAGGATTTCTGGGAGGAACATTATTTTCTTTAAAACCAAGAAGATGCATTCACGTATTTACCCATGAATTCCCAGTGTTTATAGAATGCCTGGGGATGCTGTAAGTAACTGAAGAGCCACTGTTTTCTCTTGTCATTCATAATCTGGAAAACAATGTGCAAAGGAGATGTGCAGATTCATCCATCCAGGCAGCAATCAGACCTCAGTACAGGTCTGTAGCCTCCCCGTTACGTTCCCCAGTAGTTTGATAAGCGTTCACCTTAATTCAAATAGTTGTTTCAATCATTATGTAACTTTGAACTTTGGACCATTAGATTGGATTGCAGCTATAAAGACTGGGTCAAATTTTCCTATACAACTGTCTCTGAAATTCCTAGCATGTGATAGATGTTGTTTCATCCCTGTGGTTTTCTTGGAGAGGAGCTCTGTAAATGATGGAACACAAAATGATCTGTTTTTGAAGACACCTTCGTTAGCTAGGAGGAACAATATCCCATTGCAAACTACAGCATCTACTTTCTTCCTTACTTCCAAGTTCTCTTAGCCCTGTATCTGCTAGTCCTTTCACGAAGGATAGGCTTTCAATGAACTAGCTGGTATTTTCAGTTAAGATAAAAATTTTCACACTCAAAATCATTCCAGCAAAGATCTCACATAAGAAAATAGTGTGATATTGTCGACAGAAAGATACTCTGAGCCAGGCATGAATTCTTTCTCTACTTTAAAGCATAGGACTTTAGAGAAAATTTTCAATTCTCCAGTACTTTTTTCTTCTCATATAATGGGGGGGGCACTGCAGTCTCTCTGATGATGCTTTTCAGTCTTTGCTCCCTTATGCTAAGGCTTTTTTTGGTTGTTTATTTATCTAAATTATCTTTAAGTAGTTGATTAGAATCATCCCTTCCATCATTCTCCCCCATCTCTCCCAACCCCACCCATCCCCTCAAGTTAGCTCGTTCCATTTTCACATATGTACATTGAATATTCCATGAGTCAGTGCCGTCACATCCAGCCTTCCTCGATATTTCCCTGAGCATCCTCAGCATTTACATCTGTCTTTCACATCATTCTGCAATGTGCTCAGGTTTGCCTTGATATATAAATAATGTTTTTCTCTCCCAAATCTTTGAGTAAAATTGGTATTCCAGATGGAATATCACACAACAGCCCACCTCTAAGATGTACCTATATTTTAGAAGTATAGTTACGCTGGCTGTTGAAATATTAAAATGAAGCTGTTTCAACTAGCATTTATTTGTTCCCCAAGTAGCTGAGTATTATTAATTTCTTCCATCATTACTCTCTGGACCCTAAAGATCTAGGAGCTAAAGTGTTAAGGCACAGAACTCTCAGGATATAAATCCTTCCTTAGGAATTGTGTCTTTCTCTTACTTGTAAAATGCTGACTAGAGCAAAATGCTAACTGACTAAGTGAATCTTAGGAGAAAACTGATTTGTGCCAAAATCATAACTGAAAGCCACTAAATGTGAACTAAGATGGTGGGCTAGCACATCCTCTCCATAAGACATTGTTAAGGCAGGTCTCCAAGAAAGAGGTGAAAAGTCTAATTGTTGGCCAAATTATAATACAGAACAAACATTCCCCATTCAAAAACACAGAATATCACATGCGCCAAAATCCAAAGTTATCTGGGTGCCAGTATGATCACTATAAGTGAAAAATCTGCCCCTGACCTCATGGAATGACTGGTCATTGAAACACAGGTGCAGTAAAATATATAAAATTATCTTCCCACTATGTGGGTTATTGAGTCTATATGAAATACATATGAATTTTTCCTGTTTAAGACTTGGGCTCAAGCTCAAGTCTTCATTCTGCATATGTAAATACAGCATATGTAAATACAGAAATGAAAACATTCGACCCAAATATTTTGGCCAGGAACGCTCAACCTGTAGTACCTTCTCAGCCCATCATCGTGGTTCCATTTGTCCGTGTGTTTTACAATGCATTGCAACAGTCGGGAGGACATGTGAAGGCCAGAAATCCATGATCAGCATATCTGACTCTGGGTAGGGTGTTTATGCTGGTTACTCACCCCGTTAAAATGGGTAGAAAGCTGGTAGAAATTAGCTTGATTAACAAGGAAATCGCATTTCAGAATGTATGAGCTAACTTACTCTTCCTTCAGGGGCAGCTGAACTGGGGTGGGGGGTGAAGCTGGTATTCTCAGGACTCTGCATCAGGACTTGTCTTGGCTCTGTCTTCCTTGCTGAAGCCTGTATCTAGTCTCAGCTGTATGAAATATCAAGATGGTGGCCACAGCAGTAACTCCAACATCAACAGTCATCCTAGGTGTCAGGGCCAGCGAGTAAGAATATGAGTCAAAAATCTGAAGAAAAACCATTTCCCAATGGCTGTGATAGGGTCACATGATCACTCTCTACCAACCAGAGGGAAATCCAATAGACTAATGAGTATAGCCCTGGGTTCTGGACTACATAAAAGTTTCAGAACCACAGCTGCTTAAGTGTCAGAAGGACTAGTTTTAAAGAAGTCAGGGCATGTTAACTAGACAGTGAATGAATGCTAGGGCAATAAAATCAACAGATGCCCAACACAGTTGGTCTGTTGGCCTTTAGTTCTTCCACGGCTGGGGCAAAGCAGCTAAGAACAAATTCAGCAAATCACACACTTGCACTGAAGAGAAGAGACACACGACTGTAAAGAGCTCAGCCCCTTTTCTCTAAATAGAACACAGTTCATACTAGCAAAGACAGATGCTTGTTTATTCTGTACTGAGCCCTCTCAGCCAAGAGAATTCCAAACATCCTTTCTTCTGTAGTGTGATGGAGGCTTTGCGACTCTTATGAAGAGAAACTGGTGAGGCAGATTTTAACACTGAGTAAGAAATATGTCTGAAGGAGAGTTAAAGACTGCCTTACTTCACAATTCTGGAATTCATAGCAACACAAAAGTCAGTCATCTTATTGACTTTAAGAGGAGTATCTTTTTTAATCTATGAAACAACTTTGTTTAGATGAGTTTGTCATCTTGAGAGATCTTGCTCTCCTCCTCCCAAGATGCATAAAATAACTCCCGTTGTTTTTAATATACACCGTTCTATTGGGTCTTGTGAAACAAGAAATTACGTGCTGCATTTATTGCTGTGTGATAGGACTTTGCTATAATTTTCATGTCCTTTGATATATTATGAATTCACACCCATTTTAGAAATGCAAATTCAGGTGCGATTGTTACTGAGTTTCCTTGTAACACATAAATTTGAAGTAATTGTTCTGAGGACTTGTTTACCTAAATTGCCCATGCCAACACTATTGGCATGGGTTTTAGAAGTACTGCAAATTTTTGGAACTGGTCTCTTGTGATGAACATTTGAAATATTTTTTAGTTATTATTTTAATAGCATCTTGGCTTTTTTTTTCCTGGGGCCACATCACTATGTTCCTATCTATGCTTTGTGTGCATATACAGATGTGAACTACTACACTAGTTGTTTGTTGAGATGAGGGTCTTGCTAACTTTTCTTCTGGGCTGACTGATACACAGTTTTCCTAATCTCTGCTACCTGGAATTACAGGTGTAAACCATTGTACCTGGCTGGAGTTGGTTTCCAGAAAACATTTTCTCTCAACCTTGCTGAAGTTATTTATGAGCTGTTATTACAAATGCTAATTTAATGAAACTAATCTCTATGAATTGAAAAAAGCATGTGTTTAACTGAGCTTGAGAGAAAAGTAGATTCTGGTCCAGATGAGATTTTAGCTAGGAAATGGCAACCTAGAACTAATTTGAGAGTGTTTTTATGGTACATAACTTTAGTTATTGAGCTCCACTGTTTAACTGTGATTACAGAAAAGTCCTGGCTCTTGTACATGGAATTCATGTTTCAATGCTTTTTCACGGTCTAAGTGTTCTCTATGAGATGAGGTTCCTCAAATATACCAGGCTAGGAGGGAGGTAAATTGCTTTAGTGTAATTCAGGGGGTTTTAGGAAGACTTCTAAAGATTAAGGTCCTACAAGAATGGCCCATAACAGGCACTGAAAAAAAATACTTGTTCAAAACTGAATGCCAGTGGGTCATGCTTGTAATTCTAGCTACTCAAGGAGCTGAGATCTGAGGATCATGGTTCATGGTTCAAAGCCAGACTGGGCAGGAAAGACCATGAGATTTTTATCTTCAGTGAACCACTAAAAGCCAGAAGTAAGAGTTGTAGCTCAAATAGTAAGTAGAGCATTAGCCTTGAGCCAGAAAAGCTCAGTAATAGTGCTTAAGCTCCAAGTTCAAGATCCAGGACCAACATTACACACACACACACACACACACACACACACACACACACATAAATATGTTCAGTGAGGGGGGAAAACAAAAACAAAACACACAAAAAAACCCCAAATAATTCAGCACTCAGTACTCCTGATGACAGAAGCAGCAAGGTGTCATGTAAGTATGCATCTTAATCTATTTCTTTCACTTCTAGCAGCATCAAGATATCCACCTTAGGGGCATCAAAATATTTAAAGTGGCTATTATTTTATTTTTTAATTTATTTTGTTGTTGAAGTGATGTACAGAGGGGTTACAGTTACATTCATCAGGTAATGGGTACATTACTTCTTGGACATTGATATTCCTTCCCATGTTTTTCTCCCACTAAAGTGTATATATTTTTTTTAAAAACTGCCAATGAAGATGTGGCAAATAAAGGAGCTCTCATGCATTGTTGGTGGGAATGTAAATGATTATAACCTTTCCAGAGACTAACAGGGAAGGCCCTTGATAAACTGAAAATAAACCCATTATATAGAACTCCACATTGGGTCTTCATCCAGAACAAGTGAACTTAACTCATTGGACAGACACTGCATAGCTGTGTTTCACACAGCCCTAGTCATGACAATTAAGACTTGGAATCAGTGTAGGAGCCCATCAAAGATTAAATGGATAAATAAATGTGGTAACATACACACAATGGACTATTGCTCATTCATAAACAGTGTAAAATCTTGCCCTTTATGGCAAAGTGGAGAGAACCTGGATGATGTGGTGAGTGAAATAAGCCAGGCATAGAAAGACAAGTAGTACAGGTTCTCTTTCATATGTAGAAGAGAGAAACATAAACTTAGAAGAAGAATAGTAATCAATAGAAATTTAGAAAAGGTGAGGAGAAAGAGTGGGTGAGTAGAAGTTGTATGCTTGTGCTGAGATATCACACTGAGCCACATTAATAACATAAATATATGTTAATTAAGAATATCTTAAGAGGGTATTATTCAGAGGAGAATATGTACATCTTTTTCCCCAGTACCTGATACTATATATTAAAAATATACATAAAATCAGCTCCCTGAATTATGAAAAATAAGATACAATATTCTCAACAGAATTTCTATAATTTGGAGGGACCCATCACTATTTTGTCTAAATTCCTCAAATGTCTCCATCTTAGAGGATTCCTGAGTTATACTACCTCAATGGTGACATGCACAGACACTGGATACCCTAGAAATGTGTTACCCGATATCCCCATAGTTATTCTACTCAACTCAAATTGTTGAATTTGTCGTTTGTCTAAAAACCTCAGTTCCCAATTTCCTCAGATTTTGACTACACCCTAATTTTTTAAGTTTACAAAGACATATTATAGCAAGTTAACACTTTATTTATTTATTTATTTTTACTTTCTCTCTCTTTGCTGATTGGTGGGGCTGGAACTCAGGAAGAAGAATTCCAAGAAGATCCTAAGGGCCCTGCAGTGGAGCAGACAGTGACACCAGGTAGAATACTTCACGTGTGGCTTCTTTGCTGAGCTGCTGTTGCCAACAGCAGGAGTTAGAGCATCCAAAAGCTTTTGCAAAGGGAAATCTGTATGTCACAAGAGATTGGAATGTCAGTGGGTGATGGGTTCCCGACTCTACATCTGGGCAATATGGTAATGAGGCAGAACACAGATTTTTCCTTTTCTTTTGTCTTTGTTTTATTGATGACAGCCCTGGAACCAATACTTGTGAAGTAGATGGTGATGATAATGAAAATATGTTAGCTTCAGTAATGCTAAAGTATAGTCTATGATGATTATTTGTTGGTTTGGGGTGTGAGTATTTAGTCAAATTTGTAGCTTTGCTAAAAGCTATTTATGTCATAATTGTACTCATGTGGAAATACACACCTGTGGAAAATTTTATAATTCAGTATAAGATCTGTAAGGATAGAAGTAACAGTTGATATAAGAATAAATATAGTTGAATGGACCTAATAATACTGAAAACTAAATCTTACTACTCTAGTGTTCTATTTTACAACTACTTTTAATTTTTTTACTGTGAATTAGTATTAGATGATAGCTTCAAATGAGCTTGCTGCTGGGAGAAGCTCATGTTCTTAGAATTTAATGGAAATCGGGGAGCAGGGATAAGAAATTAGATGTGATAATGGGAAGGATTATGCCATGTCAGGGGCAAAGTGGCCCCCTGCTCTGATATAGATGAGGGAAAGAATTTGCAATTAACCAGCTTCATCATTTCCCTGTACACCCCTCTCCCCCTGCCAGGCTGTCTGTTCCCTCATCAAGACCAAGCTTTAGTTTAATGCTTCTTTCAAAATTATATTTCCCCTGCAGATTCTTGTGTGCTAGAAATATCATGTTCAAATAAAAATATGGAGCTTCTCACTATTTGTAAAATTTGGGCACACTGATTTTGGAGTTTTTCCCCCTTTTCCTCTCCCTTTCCCCCACCCCTCTCTTTCTCTAGCACTGGAGGTTGAACTAAGGTTCTCACTTGTATTCACACTTCCTTAGAGCTCACCCACTTGGTTCATGTCCTCAGTCCTTTTAGCTTTTGTTTTTCAGGCAAGATCTCTCACTTGGGGGCAGGAGTGGTGGTGGTGGCTTATGCCCATAATCCTAGCTACTGAGGTGGCTGAGATCTGAAGACCACAGTTTGAGGGCAGCCACAGAAGAAAAGACTCCATGAGATGCTTATCTCCAACTAACCACTCAAAAACCAGTAGTGGAGTTGTGGCTCAAAATGGTAGAGTGCTAACTTTGAGCAAAAGAGCTCAGGGACAATGCCTAGGCTCTGAATTCAATAAAAATAGGATCAATAAAAATAATGAATGAACAAACAAAAACCCCTCCAAGAATGCCTTCTACTTTTGCCCAGGATAGTCTTGGACTATGATCTTGTCTCTGTCTCCTGGAAAACTGGGATTATAGGTATGTGAACTCCCATACTTGGCTGATTCCCACTTCTTTATCCAGAATTTCTTCCCCAATGGTGTCTTTCTACTTATGCTTTTAGTTTTAGTCTAGTTGAGTCAGATCCCTGAGGTTTATGAATTATTCCTTGAAATCTTGTTAGATTAATCTTTTAAATAGTTTGAAAAGAATGTGTATTCTTTTCATATATGAATGTCCACTGTATGCTGCATACCACAGTAGGAATTATGTTGGATTACAAGTGTTAAAAACAGCCAGGTGTTGGTGGCTCATGACTCCAATTCTGGCCACTCAGGAGGCTGAGATCTAAGGAGTCCTGTTCAAAACCAACCTCAGCAGGAAAAGGCTGTGATACTATTATACCCAATTAACCATCCAAAAGTTGCATGTCTGGCTTAGAGTGCTAGTCTTGAGCAAAAAAGCTTAAGAACAGTACCCAGACCCTACCAAACCAAGGAATGACGCGCACGCACACACCCACCCACCCACACACACACACACACACCCCCCCACACACACACGACTTTTTAATTGAAAGGTACTGCATTCTAAAGACGTGCTGCATTCTTTAGATAGAATATGTATGGTATCACAATAAAGAAAAAGGTTCATAATGGAACTTGGCCTATGCTTATAACTTTGCACAGAAAGAGGAAAAATAAAGTCAGGACTCAAGAAAAATGGTACCATGTTGGGGTGAGGCTTTCTGGAGTTAAGTTCTCCTTAGTTAAGAGTTCCTTAGATATGGCCTGGAGATTGCATTTATTATAGAGAATGAAACAAAGACGCTTTGCTAATAGTGGCCTATCAACAAGAACGGGCTATCAGTAAGAAGGCAGAGCTTGAAGCCTTCTGCCATGACTGTGAGAACAAGCTAGTTACTGGAATAGCTGAGGACAAGGTCAGAAAAGAAACATATACAGTGCTCTCTCCCTTGGGCATCAGCCTATGTTCTCATGAGTTGCTATTCCAGAAGCAACTTTTCTGTATTAGAGTTCCCCAGAGAAACAGAAGCATTGGAATGTAGGCTTGGTAAGAGACGAATGACGTGGAATCGGCTCATGTGATTTTGAAGGCTGAGGAGTTCCAAAACTGATCTGTCACTGTGAGCTGAAGGCCCTGGGAAACTGTTGGTAACTCTAGTTCAAGTTCAAAGGGCTGAGGACCAAAGGAACCACTGTTCTTGTGAGTTTCAGTCCAACAACAGTGGAAGACTGATGTCCTGGCTGCTACAGTCTGGCAGGAAACAAAAGAGGGAAGTCCTTGCAGAATGTTATTATCTATTAGACCTCACTCAACTTGTGTGCTGTCAAGGTCTCAAAGGTTACAATGCTTGGTCATACAAGGGTCATCCCGTAAATTAAAACCATTTCATATCCACCAAAGGATTTTTTTCTGAGAATTGTCTTTGTCTTCTGGAGCTGAGTGGGGCCCCTCCTATTTTCTGAGTTGACTAGGTTTCACTAATGCTGAAAAAAGCTTTCATTTCCTGTGGTTTGTAGGTTACTTAAGTGTGAAGTAACGAATCTCAAACAGTTAAAACTCCTCAACTGAAAAAATGCAAGCAGTGAAGAAAACAATATATGTATTTTGGTAACCTTGACGGGGAAGTGAGATCAGAGTTACAGCAAGCAGTAACTGTACGGGTGAGGACAGACCCCACGAGGAGATCCACCCATCAGGCCTTCTTGATGAGCAAAGACAAGGAAATCCATTTTCTGATTATTTGTTTTATGCCAGAGGATATGTTGTCCTAGTCACTGCCTCTTCCCTCTCTCTCCTACTCTTCTTCCTCCTCTTCCTCCTCCTCCTCCTCCTCCTTTTCCTTCTCCTCTTCCCACTGCTTCCTCCTCTTCCTCCTCCCTCCTTCTTTACCACTTTCTCTTCCTCCTTTCCCCCTTTTCCAACTCTCCCTTCCCCTTCGTCTCTCCCAGCCTTTACTTAGATCTTTAATAACTAGTTAAAAGAATATGGCTTTTTCCCCCTCCCATATTGAAATTGACAGTTTCAAAGCGTGTTCATTTATGTCATATATTGACTCAATTTGGACGTGCTTGATATGAGTTTAGATGGATTCAAATCACAGTATTTTTTCTTTCTGAGTCCTCAAACGGGTTGGTTCTAATGTTCATTTTAATTGCTGGCTAAACTTGAGTAATCACATACCCCATTTTTAGTCTTTTTTTTTCTTTTTTAAAAAAATAGCTCAATAGTAGAGGCAATCCAAAATTTCATATGGAATAATAAAAGACCCCATATAGCAAAAACAATTCTTAGCAGAAAAAACAGCACAGGAGGAATTTCAATACCAAACTTTAGACTCTGTTACAAAGCTATAATGACCAAAACAGCTTGGTACTGGCACAAAAACAGGACTGAAGACCAATGGAATAGAACTGAGGACCCAGATATTAACCCACAGACCTATGGTTACCCAATCTTTGATAAGGGAGCCAAAAAAAATAGAATGGAAGAAATACAGCCTTTTCAACAAGTGGTGCTGGCAGAACTGGTTAAGCACCTGCAGAAAACTAAAGTTGGATCCTTCTTTGACACCCTGCACCAAGATTAACTCCAAATGGATCGAAGACCTCAAGATAAAAGCAGCTACACTGAAAACTTTACAAGAAGGAATAGGAGATACACTAGGTCTCCTTGGCACAGGTCGAAACTTTCTTAATAAGGACCCAGAAACACAACAAATCAGAGAAAGTCTGGATATAGTACTGCATTAAACTGCAGAGCTTTTGTATGGCAAAGGACATAGCTAGCAAATTAACTAGAAAGCCTACAGAGTGGGAGAAGATCTTCATTAATCATACATCAGACAAAGGCCTCATATCTAAAATATATCAACAGCTCAAAAAATTGAATCAATCCAAAACTAATCTCCAAAGTAACAACCATCCCATTAAAAGATGGGTCAAAGACTTAAAGAGAGTCTTCTCTGAAGAAGAAATAAAAATGGCCTATAGACACATGAAGAAATGCTCAACATCTCTGGCCATAAAAGAAATGCAAATCAAAACAACTCTAAGATTCCACCTCACTCCAGTTAGAATGGCCAGGATCAGGAAAATGAATAATAACAGATGCTGGAGGGGATGTGGCCAGGAGGGATCACTACTACACTGTTGGTGGGAGTGCAAACTCGTTCAACCACTATGGAAATCAGTGTGGCAGTTTCTCAAAAGACTAAACAGAGAGCTCCCCTACGACCCAGCAATTCCACTACTAGGCATTTACCCAATTGTCCAGAAACAAGGACATACTAAATCCACTAGCACAACGATGTTCATTGCAGCACTATTTACCATAGCAAAGATATGGAACCAACCTAGATGTCCCTCAGTTGATGAGTGGATCAACAAGATGTGGTATTTGTACACAATGGAATTCTATGCTGCTGTCAGAAAGAATGACATCACCCCATTTGTAAGGAAATGGAAAGACTTAGAAAAAAATCCTATAAAGTGAAGTAAGCCAGACTCAAAGGAACATAGGCTCAATGGTTTCCCTCATTTGTCATAATCAGTAGAAACCTTGGGCTCTACTAGCAGAGATTTACAATAGAACAAAATGTGGATTCATAAGGCCATATAGAATGATGCTAAATGAAAGGACCTCCAGAATATAGAAACAAAAGCCATATAATGAGTGATTGTTGTCCTTAATGTACTATGTTATCTCTCATCTCTTTTACTGTTCCTTGGTTATCTCATATTGTTACAGTATTTCACCTTGTTATCTGATATATTGGATATATGCATATTTGGTTATTTGAAGTTGGATAGATAAGGGGGGGGGAAACAAGATTAGGGGTGGGGATGGGGGAAGGGAAATGGGGACCATGACATGAGAAAGGGTATCAATGTTTGTAAAGTAATGCACTTTCTATCTGGTGAATATAATGTAACCCTTCTATTAATTACAATAAAAAATATAAGAAAAAACTAGCCCAGGTCCAGAGTTCAAGTTACGTGACTGGGGAAAAAATAGCTTGGAGCTGGCGTGGTGGCTTACAACTGTCATCCTAGCTAATAGGGAGGCTGAGATCTGAGGATCACAGTTCAATGCAGGTCTGGGCACTAAAGTACCTGAAAGACTCTTATCTCCAATTAACCACCAGAAAACTGGAATTGGCACTGTGGCTCAAGGGGTAAGGTGGTAGTCTTGAGCTGAAGAGTTCAGGGGCAGTGTCTAGACCCAGAGTTCAAGTCCCACAACTGACAAAAAAAAAATGCTTAGAAAGCACGTCTCTGCTTTCTCTTCCCTCACTGCAATCTTTGGAATGAAAAAAAAAATGGAAAAATAGCAAGGACTTTTCTCAAATAAATTATGGCTTTCTTCTTAGAAAATGACCTTATTAATAATTTTGAATTGTATATGTCTCGTAGATACTCAGAAAGCAGTAAGTAGCTTGGGAATACTGTAAGGTGATGCTAACATTTTAATGACTAGACTAGAGTTCTGAACAGGGAAAACACATCTTGTAGATTGTGTTTGTCTTGCAGTTTTCAAATATTTTTAATATAACTTTATTGTTATACTAAAGTGTTATACAGAGGAGTTACAATTCCATTTGTCAGGTAATGAATACAGTTCCTTTTGGACTGTTTCACCCCTTCCTTCACTTTCCCCAGCATTCAACTCCCATCCCTGCCAACAAGTTGCCCAAATATTTTGCTTTAAAAAAATTAGTTTCTGTGGTATCTGAAACTTAACCTCTTAACATATAGGAGTAACACAGACAAATAGTAAATCTTATCATTTTTCATGCAAGAAGAAACTTTCTATGTGCATGTCCCCTATGAACAGTTTTGTGTGTTTTTGTTCCTTTATCAGAAATTTTGGCTGTGAGCTGAGTACCAGGTAAGGTAGTGTGTAGGCTGTTGCTATGGAAACAGGGAAGGGAATGCTGGCATCAGGCTTGCAAGGTCTTACCTCACCTGGCCTCTTTACACAATTCCCTAAAGCTTCCTGAATTACATTCTACTGATGTGAGAAGTGAATACTATTCTGTCCAAAGACATTTCATAATATCAGTAACCGAGAATTACAAAAGGTTTTGCAATTATGGAGGGTACCACCAAGAAATGCATTCATAGAATGGGTGGGTGTGCCTAGACCACAAGTAATACAGGCCCCAGCTCCACAATGATTTCAGAAAATTAATCTCAGGGAAAGCTTGGGGTCTAGCTCCTTCCTCTAAACCAAGTCTCAGAGAAAGCTTGGCGCCTAGCTCCTTCCTCTAATAACCTCTTTTTATGGAAGTGAGAGGCCCAGTGTGTCTTCTGAAGGACTGTGGTCAAGGATACTTGTGTCTGCCCTTGCTCAGCAAGGTTGATGGTACAGAATCACCTTGAGAGAATTTGCCTGTCTGGCTAGGTGCCTGGCACCTTGTAGATGGAATTTGATCGAGCATGACTCCAGTATATACAGTAATCATAGAAAACGTCAGCTCTGCTGTCTAAGGAGAAATAGACAAAAGGAACTGACTTTGATTGGCTTTTACTGGGCCATGGAACTAGAACAGATCAGAGACTCTAAAGTCTGTGCCCAGGTGATCATCAAGCATTTACAGAGTAGTCTTGTCATGTTTGGCACTGACTGTATGTTTTGCCTACTTTGTTTCCCATCAGAATCAGCCTCTATTCACAACCTTAATGGCCGTGTTTCCAGAAGTTTATACTTGACACTTTTTTTCTGGGTCTGAATGCTTTTTATCACTTTCAGGCTCTATGTAGGTTTACAGTATGTGGCTCGTTCCAGTAACCTGGAAAAACACAACGAGAGTGATTAAGCATATGAATTTACTTAGGTGATGGTGGCATTCTCAGTTTCAAACTCACTGATTGTGTCCTGAATTAATATGGCCCAGCCATCAAATTGGATTTTAGCGTGTCTGGGCTCCTGTTCTCCTTCTTGGCCTATTGTGGCACCTGAACACACAATGCGTATTGCTCCTGGTGTCCTTGGCTCCAAAATACTACCCGTAACTAACACTGATTAAAGACTTGCAGTAGAGGAGGTACTAAGTACGTGATGGATTTAGTCCACATCAAGTTAATCCTCTTAACAGCACTATGTAATAGAACTATTTTATCACCTCTTTATAGATAAGGAAACTAGCCTAAAAGGTCATTTTACCCAAGGACATACAGCAAGCAGGGCCTGGAGCCAGGACTCGGTACAGGCCTGGTTAGTTCTAAAGTCGTCTTAGCATCTCTGAAAAATGTCTTCTGGGGAGCACTGGGAATTTCTGAGCAGTTTCATAATAAGGTTAACTTTATATCTCTCTGATGTGAACAAACTTAGCAGTAGAGATGGTATATCTGGTGTCATTTAGGAAGTCTAATCTTCCTGCTTTTCTAAAGTGAGGGAGATTTGAAACAAAGTAAGTTCTTGGAATTCTCCCTGAGCACATAGAGTAGAGTTCAAGTATAGAAATGAGTCCTCAATTTTGTTTAGATTTGGTGAGGTTAGGTGTCTATGTTTTCACCCTCACTTCACATACTTGGCTCTTCCCAAATTTGGCTCTTTTCTGACTATACAACTCTGTGTGTGTGTGTGTGTGTGTGTGTGTGTGTGTGTGTGTGTGTGTGTGTGTGTGAGTGTGTGTGTGTGTGTGTGTGTGTGTGTGTTGCTGGCAATCAAACCTAGAGCTTTACACATGGAAGACAAGTACTCTACCACTGGGTTATGTTCCCATCCTCCACCTTGCTCATTTATTTTAGGTCATTCTCTCATTCACAGACCATTGTAATAGTTTTCTTATCCATGTTTCTGTGTCTAGGCTTCATCTGTTTTTATCAATCCTACAATTTGCTATCATAGTCTCTGTTTACGCATACAAATCATGCTTAGACTTGAAGGTCTGGGTCCATTTCTATAGCCTGGAGGAAGTAATAAAGTACAAAGTAAGAGGCAATATCTAGTATGGGATGTCTTAGCTTCAATGGCAGAGATGGGCCAGTTATTTATGATCATAGTCTCTTCTTTAACCATGGAACCCTTATATTGTCAGATGTGGCTGTAGCCCCAACTATAAAACTGCATTTCCCAGCTCCCTTTCAGAGAAGGCTGGCCATCTATACATAAAGTTGTTAAGACATGTCTTTATTTGGTTCCCTCTGGAGTTGGTACTGATTTCAGGGTTATAACATAGCTCACCCATTTACAAGATGATCTCAGCAAACCTATGATATATATATAGGCATATATGTATATATATATATATATTTATGAAAGAACATAAGGAAGGAAGCTAACAAGGAGTGAATTATTAGAAGAATCACCTCTGTGACAGGGAAACTCAGGCATGTTCTTCAGGGACTGGAAATTCCCTACTGAGACCCTTATCACTTCCGGAATTTTGGAGGGGTGTGTATTGAATGAGTAAAGGCAAGGGGCTATGGTTGCTTCTGAAAAATAAACTAGTATCTCCATCTTTGCAGTGGTTCTCCTAATGACCTGGAGCTTCTTGAGGGAAAGACTGTGTCTATGCATTTTTGTTCCCATTATAGCACTCTACACAGTAGACATAGCATGAAGTCCTACAAATCTTTTTTTAATTCTATTTATTTATTTTTTTAATCATCGGGGTAATGTATAGAGGAGTTACAGTTACATTCGCCAGGTAGTAGGTGCATTACTTCTCATACATTGATACCCCTCCTCATGTTTTTGTCCCCATTTCCCGCCCTCCACCCCCTCCCCAAATCTTTATGGAACAAGGACAGTGAACACCATGAACTTGGACGACTTGTAAGCCACTGTGTTAGAGGATGTAAAGAGCTGAAGATGAAGAAGACAGTGTTTTGTCTATGGAGGAACTGATCATTTGTGCATGGGTGTGCCATTATTTGCAACTGGTATACTTGGGTAAGCAAAGGCAGGAAGAGGTCAGTCCTTTTGCTAGACTCCAGGCAGCCTTAGCTCTTTGGAATCTGCTGGAAAAGCCAGACTTGGCTTTGGGTTACCATGACGTCTGAGCTACGAGAGCTGATTCTTTCTCCCCACTTATTCCTCTTAAAGCCTAGAAAAGATTATTCTAGCCATATCTGAATAGCTTGAGTTAGGTACTTACGAACAGAGGAAATGGTTCCCTAGCAACAGAAGCCTCTGAAAGCCTCTTAGCGCCCAGTATTTCTCCAGGCCTTTTGTTTCTTTCCTTACATGTTGCCTGTCAGCAAACTGCCAGGGTAAGTGCACCTGCTCCTACAAGACTGATCTGTTAAACTCCAGTATGTTTCCATTTTACAAAGTCAAAGATTCTCTTCCTCTCTGGGTCTGGGACCTTCCTTTTGAGGTCTGGGGCCTGTTTCATTCCTGGTTAGACCATCATCACCTCAGATCTTACTTCCTTCTTTGTTCTTTAGATTTTAATCCAGAATAGAAAACACTGAGACGACCAGCATATTTGAACTGAGAGTTCTTCTAACACTATTGTGCATTTTTTTAAATGTGCTAAATGTATTAAGAAAAGGTTTATAATTATTTTTTTGTTTTTCCTCTGAAGAATTGATTCTCACTGCATTTTTACTTCAGATCTTTTACAGATGTTAGACAAAATCTTCATTGCTTTTATTTTTATTTTTATTTTTTGCTTCTTTGGGGGTTTAACTTATTTTCCAACACTTCTTAGGCAGATGTGGCTTGAACTGCACCTCTCGTGTCTTTTGTTCTGGTTATTTTTGATGAATTCTGAATTTATTTGCTTGGGCTCCAAAGTATCATCTTCTTTGTCTCCGCTTCCTGAATAACTTGGATTAGAGACATGAGTTACCATGCTAGACTAAATCTTGGCTTTTTTTTTAATTGTATGTTATTGATGGGGCAATGTATACAGGGGATACAGTTACATTTGTAAGGTAATTTGTACATTACTTCTTGAACATTGATACCCCTTCTCTTGTTTTTTCCCCCTAATACATATTAACATTTTACTATGTACTTGAATAAGAAAGATGGTAGGATTTAAAAAAAAATCTACTTACAGTGTATTTACAACCCTGCTTAAGGAATCAGAGATAGTCCAAACTATGGGCCTTCTTTTTTTGTTTTGTTTTTTTGCCAGTCCTGAGGCTTGAACTTAGGGCCTGAGCACTGTCCTTGGGTTTTCTCAAGGCTAGAGCTCTACCACTTGAGCCACAGCACCACTTCCGGCTTTTACTATGTATGTGGTACCAAGGAATTGAACCTGGGTCATTGTGTATGCTAGGCAAGCATTCTACCACTAGGCCAAACTCCTGGCCCTTTTATTTCCCTTCCCTAACCCTAATTTAAATTGATGGAGACCAAAGCACATAACTGTAGCCTGAGTCTAGAACTTCTAATTAAAAATGGCTTGCTTGGTTTTTAAATAGCAACATGTATGAAAGCAGCACTCTCATAGGAGATGAGCAAGCATCTGCCTACCAGCTGGTAGTAGGTTGGAAGACTTGAACATCTGGCCAAGCCTGCTGGTGACGAATGTCAGTGTGCAGATAATCATAATTGAGCTTTAACAGCCCTAGGAACTCTAGTCATCTGTTGGTTCTGTTTCTCTGGAGAAATGTAAGATACTTTTTCCACCCATTTATTCATGCAGCCTACAAATATTTATAATGTATGTCTCCTAAGTGGAAGATGCTATAGACACCTTGTAGAAAAGCATGAACGGCACATACTGTAACCTCAGTGAGATCTCCATGTCAAAGAGAAGGGTGAGCTATGTACCCAGGTAACTAGTAATTATTAAGCAAGAAGGCAGCCTACAGAAAGATAAGCCATGCAAGACAGCTATTCTCTTTAGTCACATCTGTCCGTAAGAGATTAGAGATGGAGGACTTAGGGAGAAACCTCCTCTTGGTCAATTAAGTAGACTACGAGGAAGAGAAGGTTGTACCTGTTCTGTTCATAGAAAGAGGACTCATTTTCCAAAACTCTGAGTCTAGATCTTGTTATACCCTTCACATTTATCCAGATAACAAATCAAAGCAGTCCAATCCCCAGCATCACAATGTTTTCCTACTCAACCATTTGTTTTTTGCTGGTCCTGGGGCTTGAACTTTCTGCCTGAGCATCATCCGTAAGCTTTTTATTTTGCTCAAGGCTAGTACTCTACCACTTGAGTCACAACTCCACTTCTGGTTTTCTGGTGGTTAATTGAAGATAAGAGTCTCACAGACATTCCTGACTGGACTGGCCTCTAACTGAGATCCTCAACTCTCAGCCTCCTCAGTAGCTAGGATTACAGGCATGAACCACCAGTGTCCAGCCTCAGATGAACAATTTTTAATCTACGTTAAGATACATGTCAGCTAATAGTACAGAAATCAAGATGACAATTTACCTGGGACCTGGGGGTAGAGCTGGGGGAATGGGGGAAATCATTGTAACATAGGGACAATTTCAATTGCCACTTTTGTCTGACTTTCTTCCCAGGCAATCTTTTCCACTAGAAAATGAACCATACCCACTAGCAGGGAGGAGCTCGATAGAATAGCTGTGTTTCCACACAGACAGAGATACCTCTTATGTGCTTAGTTACATATGGCCACAGAAACTCAGAAAAAAACAAGTTAGAAATACATTTTGGATGTGAGGGGTGAAAGGTCTTACCTACCCAAGAAGCCATGTTGGATTCTTTCTCAGGCTTGTGTACAAATCTAAAGGTCCTTTTTCATGTATTCAAGTGACAAGCCAATGAGGGTTTATTTCAGATTTACTAAAGTAGCCACTGCATCTGTGGGTGCCAAACCTTCTGATTTATGAAGTGGAGGATGTGAGAGAGGCCATTAAAGGCCTTTCATAGACAGCTAAAAAATTCATACCCTGGGGGCAGAAAGAATAATGTGGTCCCACTTGGAAAAGAATGATATTTTCTCAAAGACAAGTCCTGAATTTGAGGCTCTGACCTAATAGAGGAATTTCCAAAACATAGTTCTCCCCACCCCCCACCAGCCCCATTATGCTCAGTATTTTTGAGTTTGAATCTAATTACTAATAAGAAGGTCAGGGATACGGATGATTGTTCTTCTTATTTCATGGCACTGGGGACCTCTGCTTGGCAGGCAAGTCCTCTACCACTTGTGCTATAACTGCAGATATTTCGTTTCTGAGGCAAGGTCTCTAACTTTGCCCAGACTGACCTTGGACTCACCATTCTCCTGTCTCCACTTCATGAGTAGCTGAGATGATAGGAGTGGGCCACCTCACCTGGCAGATTATTGTCTTTCAGATACTGCAGATATATTTCCCATGATACTTGATGAAAAGACAGGCATTGGTGTCTCTGGTTTATAATCCTAGGTACTTAGAAGGCTGAGATCTGAGAAGTGAGATTTGGAGCTGGCACAGGCGTATAGCTCCTTATCATTCTTACCCCCGATTAATTAGCAAAAACTACAAGTGGAGGCCTGGCTCAAATGGAAAAATGGGATGAGTGAGAGAAAAAGCTGAGCAAGAGTGCAAGACCCTGAATTCAAGCTCCAGAACAATGAAAAATTAAAAAAGTATTGTTTTCTGTGCCCATCATGCAAGGTAAGGAAATTAACATTCATCAAACATGTATTAGACTGGACATGTTATATATTTCCCATTTTAGGAGATAATTTATCTCTGCGTAGAATAACTAGGTATAAAGATGTTGCAAGAGAGATGTGTTCTATTTTTTTTCTAAAAAAACAAATCATAAGAAAACCTCTTTGTCTATTACACAATAATAGGAAGTTTTCTGTATTTAGTAGAATGCAAAATCGTTTCTACACTTGCACTAGCACAGATTGCTCACTATGCTTTCAAAGTCACTTATTCCAATATTTCATCAAAACATCTTAATATAGGGAAATCATCAAATCATCTTGACTTACAAGGAAAGCAACTGGTCATGTCTCAGACAAGAAATACCTTAAGTTCAGCTCATATCTATTTTTATTGGTTTTGTTTCTGGTGTGCGTGTGTGCGTGTGTGCGTGTGTGTGTGTGCGTGTGTGTGTGTGTGTGTGTGTTGGTTATTGGGCTTGAACTCACTCTTACTCTTAGCCTCACTTTTACTTGGGCTAAAAGTGACTGATAAAGATATGGAACCGTTGATTACTCCCTAACCTTCTGATGAAGTTGTTCATTCATGTACATATATCCATGTATATATCTAACCAACAGTATAGTAAATAAATGGTTTAGGATCTGAAGTCGTATACTCGGAGTTCATAGCTTGGTTTCACAATGCACTGGCCTTCATCTCAAATGCCTGTTGTATACCTCAGGTGAGGTAACACAAGTAAAATAGCACCCAGCACATAGAAATCATTCAACAAATGTTATGTTACTGTGGCCACAGCATGTTAGACTCAACAGGAAGACTGAGAGGTGTCACAGTGATCAAAACCACTAGGGGAGGGTAAATGTGGAAGTGGGTTGGTAGCTAGGACAGTGGGAGAGGAAGTAATCACAGCAGTCTCAAAGCTGAGATGTGAAGCCTTTGTTAGATGAGGGAAAAGGCTGTTGTGCATTTAAGACAGCGAAGAAGCAGAAGGGTCTGTGCTGGAGTAGCTGGAGTTTATGGGAGGGATAATGACAAGGTGAGGCGATGAATTGAAGAGGTTTCAGGGAACGTCCCATGTTCCATAGTTAGAGAGTTAATAGGGAATTTGTTTGCATTTATCCATTTATTTGTTTGCTTGATAAATATTTTTTAGATCCCTCTATTAGACTTTATTAGATTCAATTGGTTTAATGGGAAACTAATTTAGTCTTCTGTGGCTTAGGATTAGCTGGTGTGTTCATGCTCTCATTCATCAATAAATTAGCTTAGCTCATGAATTTACTTAACTTAGGGATGACTCCGTGACATAATTTGATTCCTCATGATTAGTCCATGACATTGCAAGATCCTGAAACATCGTCTGCAGAATTAACTTGAGTTTTAGTCTGCATAATTTTTGAATTAATGGCATTTATTGGAATTACTGTTTGAAAGCTAAGCCTTCCTGTGTAGTGTACACATTAATTCTCGTAAGGACAAATGTAGATTTGTTATTATTGGTCAGCTACAAAACTAAAGACCTGTGTGAATTGCACAGGAACTGACCTCTCCTTCCTGAGGTGCTTTTATTCTAAAACAATTATTTCTACAGAGTGACACCCTGCCCCATTTCTGAACCCCTTTCCCAACCTACACTTTCCTGTACCCCTGAGCAGTCTCTTCTGTTGTTCAACCTTTCATCCCTCTGCCATGTCCTAATGGTCTCTTTTTCTTATCCTTACCTTACACCTCATCTTTCCTTTCCCAGCCTTTCTTCACACCTACCTTCTCCCCTGAGAAACAGTTCCTTTTTGTAGTATTTCTCATGGCCTGGTTTCTGAGTCCTCTTGTGAGATGTCAATGAACACTTGGGTTGGGCTTTTTCTTCATAAGTTACCATAGTACATGGACTAAGTGCACAAAGATCCTTTTAGTTGGCTTAATACTTTGAAGATCACCATCAGGACATGTTTAATTTTTTATGTTTTGGATGGGGGAGGGCAGTTCTGGGGCTGGAACTCCGAGCTTGAGTTGCTTTTTTTTTTTTTCTGCCTGCAAGGGAAAATGGGAAGCCACAGCTTTGATTTCAGTTCTTTGGTGATTAACCCCCCAGGTTGGCTTCACATCTAATCCTCAGCTCTCAGCCTCCTGACTAGCTACGATGACAGGTGTGAGCCACTGACACCAACACCCCATCATTTCTTTAAAGCAAGTAATCATACATTTTCCTCTTACCTGAGACTCTAAAAGCTATGTAGCCAGTCCCTCATTAAGAAAAAAAAAAGTGCCCATGGATTAGGCAGAATGGAATTCACTAGGGAGGAAAACAAAAAAAGCAGGTCTGAAGGTAAAGTCATTAGGATGAAAGATCAGGAGTTCACAGACACAGATGAGGGGCCATTTGTCAGTTATGCCCTTTCTCCTGGACTGTCTTTCGATGGGAGGGTTAGGTTTGGGGTTGTAGTGATAGGCTTGCAAATGAGTTAGGCAAATATTTAAATGACCACGTTCAGGTCTGATCTACTCTTGATGATTCTCTGACAAATTCCAGGAAATCAGTCTATCTCAATGGATTTGAAGAGTTGGGCCATAGAAATTATACAGTAACCTACCTCTTCCAGCAAAATAGAACCTTTATATTAAAAAAAAATAGATTCATCCCAGGAAAGTCAAAAGCAAAAATGTATCCTAGAATGGTAAGAAGGAACTTTTTGTGGACATTGAATATGAGGAGCTATCATAGTGATGATTCAGGGAAGAGATTTTGGTAAGCTAGGAAGTGATTATGCTATATACCTGATGAAGAGGTACTGTGTGGTGTCCAGAGAGAGACGGAAGAAAACGCTGAGGTTTCTAAGAAAGAAACAAAAGAGGACATGTGAGATAATTAGAAACAGTACCAGAAAAGTATCTATGTGGATCCAAACAGGAAGGTCTTTGTAATGATCCACACAATTTCATACCTTTCTGTTTACCTCGTGTTCAGTTTTGTTGGCTCTCGATAAATATAAAATAATAATAAAAGTCCATTAGGTCAACTATTTCGAACAGACTAGATCCCATTATCACTCACTGAAATCAGACCATAGCATCTGAAGAGTTTTCACTGGTGATTTATTTTTCAGTACCCAGACATGAGTGCTCTTGAAGAGAATTACTTTTAAAACACAGTTTTGAAAATGGGAGATAAGTCATATACACACATATATATATATGGAAAAGGCAGCTGTTTCTGAAAAGTGTTTTATTTCTCACTGGCCTTCTTTGGGAAGAATGGGTACTTGCAGTCAATTCTGAATTTTGCTAATAATCACTGGGGTAACAGCTTGCAACTCCCCCCTCTTTTTTCCTCCTACAACTGTATTGGCACTATTCCTTTTCAGATTAGGGAGAAGGAAGGAAATAGAGCAAGTCTTACCAGGATTCACTTCAGAGAAAACTGCTGAAGAGGAAAGAAATTTGTTTTGCACATTTCTTATAAGTCTCATTATTGCCTTGAGCTTCAATAGAGTGAACTGGAAATTCTTCTGCAAAGGAAACCTCTATCTGTGAATAGCAGCCTGTGGAAGGAGATAAAACTTCATCAAAGTGTCTCACTGTCATTCAAATGGTCACTTATTATGTAACTTCAAAGAAGACATACAACCCACTATCTCTTCTTCAAAATAAAGTAACCATCCATTTCATATGCCTTAGGGGGAGAGATTATACTTTGGTGTATTATACATTTTTAATATTAATATTTGATTTTAAAACCACCAGGTACTGGTGGCTCATATCTGTAATCCTAGCTTCTCACAAGGCTGAAATCTGGGGATTGTGGTTCGAACTCAGCCTGGGCAGAAAAAATCTGTGATACTCTTATCTCCCATAAAATACTCAGAAAAAGCCACAAGTGGCACTGTGCCTCAAATGGTAGAATACTAATCCTGAGCACAGAGAGACTTAGGGATAGTGTCCAGGCCCAGAGTTCAAACCTCAGAACCAGCAAAATAAATAAATTCATTAATTAAATTAAAACATCATTCTCCTTAAGTTTATTAGTCACACTGTATTATATATAAAATATCAACTGATTTTAGAAATATAATTTTTATTTCTAAGTATTTTTACAGAAGGGGGTAACCGAGCCTGGGATGTAGCTCAGTGACAAAGTGCTTGCCTACAAGTGCAGTGTCCTGGGTTTGATTCCTAGCACCCAAAAAAAAAGTCAAAAAGGGGGTAAGCATTCTAATGCCAGCATATTTTTAAATTGCTGGTTACATCTATGATTAATATTTGATCCAACTTTTAAGCATGAACTCATGTTTCTTTCCTTTAATTGTTTTGATAGTAATGAGGATTGAACCCACGACCTCATACCTGCTGAGCAAACATTCTGTCACTGAGCTAAGTCTCTACCTTTTTCATTTTCATTTTATATTTTCAGAAAAGATCTCCCTAAGTGTCCAAGCTGGCCTGGAACTTGTGTTACTTCTGCTTCAGCTTCCTTAGTACTTGAGATTACAAACATTCACCACCACACCAAGCTACACACTTTGTCTTTATTTATGTATTCATTCTTTTTTTTTGCAATATATGGCTAACATATAAAATACATTGATAGGCAATTGTGTCATCTTTAGTTCTACGAGGAGCTTCAATACTGTGTACAAATTTGGTTTTATCATGTCAGCTTAAAAGCATGACCATAAATCTATTAACCTTGTCAACTTACTGCAGATAATAAAATATTTAAACTATAAGCCAGGCATTGGTGGCTCACGCCTGTAATCCTAGCTACTCAGGAGACTGAGATTTGAGAATCATGGTTCAAAGCCAGGCAGAACAGGAAAGGCTGTGAAACTTATTATCACCAGTAAACTACTCAGAAAAAGCCAGAAGTGGTGTTGTGGCTCATATGGTAGAAGGCCATAAAAGCAAAAGAAGCTCAGGGTCAGAATTCAGGCCCCAGAACAGATTATAATTATAATTAACTAACTAAATAAATAAAATACACAATACAAATTATGTTGACATAAAAATATTAATGCAATGAGTTTGATTTATACAGCAATAGTTAGATTTAATTCTAAGTATGACCAGGATCAAAATATGTGTGTGACAAAAACCAAGACAGCATGCTACATTCATTCCATTTCTTTTCCAAGAAATTTGAGAATCCTTTCTGAATCTCTTCCAGATGCATTGAGGTTACCGTCTCAGAGACCTCATTGCATGCAAACTGAAGAGATTGATCTGAGTGTGAACCCAAGAGCTCCAACCACCCCCCCCCACGTGGTTTTCCTCCCTGGGAGTCTGCCCTATGGATCCTTCTGTGACTGTGGCTTATACCAATACTATGCTACAAGTTGTTTTCTTAAATCTAGGCTCCACTGAATTCATGTTCATGTCTTTGTGATTACTCTTTAATTGGGTTATCTGATTTCATATGACCTCCCTTCCAATCTCTAATTCCTATCTCACTCCTTCCTCTACTCCTTAATTAGATTTAACATTTTTAACACTAGTTTCTTTTATTCCCCTCTCTCCTTTTTCTACCCCATCCTTCCTTTTCTCTATCCCTCTCTATCCTTCCCTCTCCTCTCTCTTCCTGTTCTCTCTCTCCCTGTTTTTTCCCTACCTGCTTTACTTTCTTCCTTCTCTTCTCCTCCTCCTCCTCCTCCTCTCCTTCTCCTCCTCCTCCTCTCCTTCTCCTCCTCTTCTTCCTCCTCCTCCTCCTCCTCCTCCTCCTCTTCTTCTTCCTCCTCCTCCTCCTCTTCTTCCTCCTCCTCCTCCTCCTCCTCCTCCTCCTCCTCCTCCTCCTCCTCCTCCTCTTCTTCTTCTTCTTATTCTTATTCTTATTCTTATTCTTCTTCTTCTTCTTCTTCTTCTTCTGGTTCAGTACTGGGTTTGAACTCAGGGCTTTGCAGTTACTAAGCAAGGGACCCTTCTACCTTTTCAAAGCTTATTTCTATTCTGAATTTGTCTCACATTCTTTCTCTCCACCTAGTAGAGGTGCTATCTGCCAAACATCTTTTAGATTCCTGTGCTCTCTCCTTCCTGCTTGTTTAGCTTTATGACCATAACAAAATAGGACTGTGATTAAGGGATGTTTTGGTAGAATTAAATGACAATACTTTAAGAATTAATAACATTCATTTAGGAATGGCTCCTTTTTAATCATTTGGCTGTAATCTTCAGTTTGCCTGAACGCTGCTTTTGAAGGAAGGGCAATTTACCTAAATTGCCTGGATGGTAATTAGTGCCTGGAAGGAAATAGGCCCACCACCAGTGTCTGCCTTGCAAATATCTTGCAAGGATTCACCTTCAGGCCATAGTCCTTTCTAATTAAGAGCATACTGTGAGGGAAGAGAAGTTGATGATGCCAGGGAATGTGGCCACATGGTCTGGGAGAAAATCTGGGTAATAAACGAGGATTTATATGACAGTCAAGGGCCAGGAGTGTGGCCTAGTGGTAGAGTGCTCGCCTAGCATGCACAAAGCCCTGGGTTCGATTCCTCAGTACCATCTACACAGAAATGGCCAGAAATGTTGCTGTGGCTCAAGTGGTAGAGAGCTAGCCTTGAGAAAGCCCAAGGACAGCACCCCGGCCCTGAGTGCAAGCCCCAGGACTGGCCAAAACAAAAACAAAACAAAACTATAAATGATGGCCAAGAGATGGAATGAGGTGCACAGCTCATGTGGACCCAGAGCAGGAATGAATTAAGAGGCCATCGATCCCGTTCTCAGTGGTGGGGTTTTTTGGGTTTTTTGTTTGTTTGTTTGTTTGTTTGTTTTTGTGGGTCATGGGGCTTGAAGTTGGCCTGGGCACTGTCCCTGAGCTCTTCAGCTCAAGACTACTGCCCTACCCTTGAGCCAAGTCCCACTTCCCATTTTCTAGTAGTTAATTGGAGATAAGAGTCTCAGGTCCTTTTGTGCCTGGCCTGGCTTTGAACCTTGATTCTCAGATCTCAGCCTCCTGAGTGGCTAGGCGTCAGCCTACCACTTCAGTGGTAGTTTTTATGCATGACTGAAAGACCTCTGCTGAGATACATGAAAACCCATAGGACATGACACCTGAAGTTCTAAAATGTCCCTTCTCAAATGCCATGATCAGTTTCTATGAAAGTTTGTTTCCATGGCCAGGAGTTTGGCCTAGTGGTAGAGTGTTTGCCTAGCATGCATGAAGACCCAGGTTCGATTCCTCTGTACCACATATATAGAAAAGCCAAAAGTGGCTCTGTGGTAGAGCACTAGCCTTGAGGAAAAGGATAGTGCTCAGGCCCTGAGTTCAAGCTCCAGGACTGGCAAAAAAGAAAGGAAGAAAGAAAGAAAGAAAGTCAGTTTTGTTCAGAACTAAAGTCCCCCAATGAGAAGCCAAATCAACAAAGTATTACAGGGGAATATACTTGTAGACACCTAAATTCCAATAGGTCCAGCTCTTAGATAATTCACAGAACAACTGAAAACTCCCCATTTTGATTCAAAGATAAAACAGTATTGTTTCGCTAATGAATTGCTTATTGAAAACAGAGAGGACAGTTCATTCAGGCTACATTGAACAAGTCTTGTATAAATCCAAAGCCACCCAGGGCCTGTCAGTGACCAGCAGTGACCAGGCCTGGACATGGTAAATAAGATCAGCATAACAGGAGAGAGCTTTCTCTTTCCTGCTTCGCCAGCTTCAAAACAAAGTACCTTGGTGGGACCTGGTGTCCTGGGCCTCCCCTCAGCTCTAATGAGGGAGGAAGATAGGATGTGCTTTGAAGTACAGCTCTGTGTTTTCTAATGATGTAGGCAGAGAGATCTGATTCCATTAGGATTTTGCCTTTTAAGCCTTGATTATTCAGCAGGCCCGTTGAAATGAGCTGCTCATTTATCCATCAGCAGCTGCATGCAGGGTTGGATGGCTGTGCTTGTTGTGTCAAATCAAGTGGGTCTGGGCTAAAGTACTCCTGAATATTGATGTAATTCTATTCCTCCTCTCCCCTCTCTTTCCCCTCCCCCACCCCACCCCCTGCCCCTCCAGCTTCTAAGCAACAGTGCTACATTCCGTAAACCACTAGAATTTACACATGCATACCCACCCCCCAGACTCAGACATAGACACAGACACAGACAGACACACCAAACACACAGACCAAGAAATTTTATCTGGATTGTTAAATGCAGCTCAATGTTAATATGAGACAAATCCTTTCTGTCCCTTCTGCCTGTTTCTCTTCCACGCGACATTAATGCCTGTTTTGGCACATCATGTCACAGCTGCAGAGCAGGGCTGGTCCCTCCTGTTCGTCTGTCTTATGAACCTCCTGCAGGGCTGCCAAAAACTGTCATGTTCGTGACTGACAGGCCTTTTGCTGGAACAGCCCTGAATGGAAGCCATTTCAAAGGTGAGCTGGGCTCTGCTCACTGTCCTGAGAAGGTGAATGGGCGTGGGCAAGGCTTCATCTTAGGGTCAAAGCAGTGATCAGAGATGATCTTGAATTGGTGCCAAGTTGGAAAAACTGACAGGGCTGAGAAGGGGACAGACACACACTAATTAGTAGAATTATTGCCATACAAAAAGTGTCAACAGACTAGTAGGAGTATATGTGTATCAAACTCTTCAATGTTTGCTGATCAAGATAAACAAATCTTGCTTTCCACGGATCAGGTCTCTGTATTATTTATTTCATTATTCTATTTACCTCTGGGCCTTTATTCCCACCTTTGTTAGCTGCCTGACTTATCCTGGCACATTTATCTTAAGAAGTACTTGTTATTGCCATATATGGCATGCCACATAAGAACGTTCAAACTCTTCCATGTCATCTCCAGTCTTTTCAGCCAACCTCAGAACAGCTCCTGCACCGTTCCTATTTTCTGGTGGGTATTCTGGCTTTATTTATTATTCAGTATATTGTTGGCTTTATTAATGGCTTACACAACTTTTATTGGCTTTTGAGTAGTCCTAAATGTATTTTCTGACTTGGTGTCTAAGCGTCGATCACCTGCATTAAGATTGCTAGGAATTGGGCTGGGGAATGTGGCCTAGTGGTAGAGTGCTTACCTCACATGCATGAAACCCTGAGTTAGATTCCTCAGTACCACATAAACAGAAAAGGCCAGAAGTAGTGGCTCAAGTGGTAGAGTGGTAGGGCAGAGCCCTGCCCTGAGCTCAAGCCTCAGGACTGGCAAAACAAAACAAAGCATCTAAGTACCATGGTTGTGACACAAGAAAGTGACATACACGGTCCCATTACTCAGATTACTGTCACTGATATTGGCAAATTTGTTTAAAAGGTGATGTTTTCAGTAATATTCAGTGTTATTGTTGAGAAAGATGAGGTTGATACTTTTTGTTGAGTGTAAGGGAAGTAAAGGAAAATGGGTTGTTTTAGATGTCTTTAAAATATAAAGCCTAGCAAGTATTTGTGACTCCTCTTTGTAACCCTAGCTACTCAGGAAGCTGATATCTGAGGATCTTGGTTTGAAGCCAGCTGGAGCAGAAATGTCTGCAAGACTCTTATTTACAATTAACTAGGAAAAAATCAGAAGTAGAAGCAATGGCTCTAGTGACGGAGCACCAGCTCTGAGTGAGAAAGCTAAAGGGTAGTACATAGGCCCTGAGTTCAAGTCCCTGTACCAGCACAAAAAACAACCAAACAAAACCAAAAATAAAACAAAGCCTGACTGTGAGAGTTTGTTTTATTCCTGAGTCCTGAGTTCTATCTCCTTCAGATATTTGTGTTTTGTTGTGCTCATTTCCAAGTCTCTGTTGGTTACTTGGTTACTGACCTTTGGATGCCTTTTTTTTTTTTTTTTGCCAGTCCTGGGCTTGGGCTCAGGGCCTGAGCACTGTCCTTGGACTTTCTCAAGGCTAGAGCTCTACTACTTGAGCCTCAGCACCACTTCCGGCTTTTTTCTATGTATGTGGTACGGAGGAATCGAACCTGGGTCTTCATGCATGCTAGGCAAGCACTCTACCACTAGGCCAAACTCCCTGCCCCGGTTTTTTCTTTTCTTTTCTTTTTTTCCAGCTGTGGGACTTGGACTCAGGACCTGGGCTCTTTTCTCTCAAGGCTAGTGCTCTGCCACTTTGAGCCACAGCATCACTTCCAGTTTTCTGGTAGTTAATTGGAGATAAGAGTCTCTTGGACTTTCTTGCTTTCTTTCAGTCTAGCTTTGAACCACAATCCTAAGAGCTCAATCTCCTGAGTAGCTGGAATTACAGGCATGAATCATCAGTGCTTGACCCATGTCTTTTCTTAAGACAGATTCTTAGGATAAATTCTTAGTGATTCTTAGGAAAGGTCTTCACTTAGACCCTTCTTGGCCCTGGTGACTCACTATAATTTGTGTGTGGCATACAATATGAGACCTATGATCTGCTGGTACTTTCTAATCTCTGCACTCCCTGTTGAATTATTTTCTTACTAAAAATAAGGTGTGTTTGCTTCAATCTTGTTGGTGTCAATTATATTTACTGTACACTGTACATAATGTAATTCTGTCATAGAATTTAACATTGAGTCAATGAAATATGAGAGCCAAAAGAAGGAAGGTTATCAAATTGAGTAGTTGGAAAAGAATGAAGATGAGCTGCATAAAATATAATTCAAGAAAGATTCTATTCATATTCTTACTTCCTTTTAAAGAAATACACTTGAAATTGTGTAGTTAATTCATTGTAGGTGAGATTTCTGAGAAAGAGGGAACTTGAATTACAAGACATGTTTGAGTATAGCATTGAACAAACCCTGGGAACTACTCAGTGTATGTTTAAGGTAAATTAAATGTTTAGCATATACACTATGCATATAAATTCCCCAGTCTGATTAATTGACCATCTATCTGTATCCAGACGGCCAATAACAGGGTTTCTAGTGTTCTAGAATGTACTTCTTTGTTCAACATTTTGATTATATGGAATGCCATTTGGGAAGTTTTTCTTAAGAATCTTCCTGTTTTTTTTTTCTTCTCCCAAGTATTTGTTTATCACAGTATTTCATTATATCATAATTGTTGGCTCTATTGTCTGTCTCTTCAATTGGGCTGTGAGCTAATTGAGGACAACAATCTTTTCCTTTCTTATCCTTCCTTCCTTCCTTCCTTCCGTCCGTCCGTCCTTCCTTCCTTCCTTCCTTCCCTCCTCCCTCTCTTTCCTCCCACCCTCTCTTTCTCTCTTTTTTTCCTGTGCTAGTATTCAGGGATTAGGTATTGTCTCTTAGTTTTGTGTTTTTGTTTTTTTTTTTACTCAGGGCCGGTACTCTACTTCTCCTTCCAGATTTTTTTTGGATGATTTATTGGAGATAAGGGATTCATGAATTATCCTGCCCAGGCTGGCTTTAAACCATGATCTTAAGATCTCAGTTTTCCTGAGTAGCTAGGTTTATAGACATGAGCCATTGATATGAGCTCAGCAATCTTGTTTGTAATCTCCATATTCTTGCATCTTGAACTCTGGTCCCATTTTAGGTGCATGAGTGTTCGTTGAATACACACAGATTGATAGGCTTCCACTCAATGTGTTGATATACAAACCATGTGTCTTACTTTACAGAAGATGGTGGGCAAGTCTTGTTGATAAAGAGAGGTTATTCTAATATTTTAAATGTTCTGTGGGTAATTTGAGGGGACAAAACCTGGGGGGGTCACAACTCACCTCCCATGTACTTTTTTGTTTGCGTCCATTGTCATCTTCCCTACTGTAAGATGTTTTCATAGGTCTTTTTCCACCTAAAAACCCGTTTTCCACTTTCTTTTTGGCTCTCTGTATGTCATCTTCTCTTTCTCACTGTAGAAAAAGGCTGGTCCCACCCAACAGAGGCTGAGAATGCCTCAAAGAATCAGCTTGAGCTGTACTTATACTGTCTTCCCAGACTAAAATTGGTAGATGCCTTGAATCTGGGGACCTGGGGGAGTTCTCAAACCCAAGTATCTAGTTCCCTTTAATAGAGTTCAGGCCCACGAAGGTAAGCATTATGCTTCTTTTTTTTTGTATGTTACATTCTGTAATTCCTTGGCCTCAACTCTTTAATCAGATGTCTTACTTTGATTGTCCTTAGCCCTCTGGCCTTTGATTTACATCTAGTCACGAAACATTCTATTTTGTATACATTTTTAAAAGCAAATGTAAAAGAGTGGGGCTCCGGAGGAACGATTTTAACCGAAAGGAATATTATAGCTTACACTCAAAAGTCTTAGACCAAATAGTCTGCAATAGGAGTCAATCACAGAGCAAGTATAATACTAGCACAGTTGAACAGAAAAATTATAAAGTGAAACCATGTAAATAAGTAGCAGTTACATGTGTGCTTTCAAAGCAGCTAAATAAAGAGTCTGAATACCTTTCCTCTCATTGCCTGCTGTCATTTTCCTTTCCCTTGAGCTCCCTGAAAGGAATGCCAAGTTTAAAATATAAGGAACCTAAGAAACAAGGCTGTCTTTTTTGCAAATGACATGATTATCTGCCTTTTAAAAACCCAAAGAATTATCAAATAGAGCTACCAGAACATATGAGTTTATCATGCTTCATTAAGACACAGGGCCAATCATGAAAGCCAAGAAATAGGAAAAAATTCACAAAATATGTAGAGTTTGGTTGCCAAAAGTTACAAAAACATTTATGAGAGAAATGTATAAAAGCAGAAATATATGGATATTCCATGTTTAATGTAAAAGGTTAAATATTGATATAACAGTTTTATGTCAGTTTCTGTGCATTGATATATTTAGTATAATCTCAAATATATTAACTGTATCATTATTAAGTTATATTAAAGAAAACTCAGTAAAGATTTTGAAAAAACCCATGTTGTTTTAAAAAGCATATGAAAAGCAAATGGCCTTGTAAAATCAAAATATTTTTGAAGAATTACAAAGTTGGGTAAGTCATATAACCCAATTTTAATAGTTAAAATGAGGCTAGGCAAAGAAGGCAATGTGATATTTATAAAAACATAGATATATAGATATATAGAACCAAATAGAAAGCTCAGAAATAGACCTATACTTGCATAGTGTCATTTCCATAAAAGATACCAAGCTGTCAGTGTGTAAACAACTGGAGCAATACTAGAAACTCAACTCTTACTGAACACCATATAAAAATATTAAAATTGAAATGCACTATAAATGAAGTGAAAAGCAAGTGCTCTAAAACCAGTAGAAGAAATTATAAGAGAAAGAATATTACTTTGGACAAATTTTTTAAAAAAAATATATAGGCTACAAAAGCACAAACTATAGAAAATGGTTTATACAACTTCATTTAATTTAGTTATTTTTCTTCTTTTAATGACAAAAAGAAAACGATTTTTTAAAGTAGAAGTTCAGAGAAAATATTGGCAATATCTGATAAAGGATAAAATAATCTTGCAATTCTTTAAAAATTTTTAGAATTAGCTTTAAGTAGTTGTACAAAAGAGGTGCCATATAATAAAGCACTTTGTGAATGTAATGCATCATAACCAGTGTCACTTCCTTCAATATTCTCATTCCCCTTCAACCGACCCCTTCCTTTATTCTTTTTCTTTCTTTTTTGTCATTCATGGACTTGAACTCAGAGCTTGACCACTGCCCCTAAGCTCTCTCACTTAAGTTTAGCATGCTATCATTTGAAGCCACAGCTCTACTTCCTCCCTTATTTGTCTTAGTTTTGCAGTACATACAATCAATTCTTGACTGCATTCTTCTCCCCCTTCATTCCTCTGTTCCTTTCCCCTTGACTCCCAACCCCTCTTGCAGGTACTCATTTCCCAGTGCTGATTTTCCACAGCCAAGATACGGAATCAGCCTAGATGTGCCTCAGTGGATGAATGGGTGAAGATAATGTGGTATACGTGCACAATGGAATTTTACTGGTTTATTAGAAAGAATGATATTGTACCATTCCCCAGGAAATGGCAAGACTTAGGAAAAAAATACATTAAGTGAGGTAAGCCACATGACCATATTATCTCCCTGTGTATTCCTCTCTGTGTTCCTTCTCTTCTTGTAAGACACAATAGTGTTAGGTTAGAAGCACGCGCTGCTTCAGTATGATCTCTGGAATTAATTAAATCTACCACGATTTTATTTCAAATTGGGTTACACTCTAAGGTTCAGGGAATTAGGAATCAGACTAATCCATCCTAGATAACATTGTGCTCTACTTTCCAACTAAGGACTGCTTGCTTATGGTCTCCAGCAGTTTGGGCTCTGAGCTCACAGTTCCACTTTTATTTAACTCAAACACAGACCACTATTTGGTTGTTTTCTCCATCTATGAAGCCATCAGTTGTGGAATTCAGCTTTGAATGATGAAAGGTACCGTCTTACAATGACCTGTTAACGAATTCAGTTTGTACCGCTGGTTCCTTTTTAAATTCATTTTTGCTTATTTTTTAATGACAATGTCTCCTGGGTAGTTTGACTTCCTGTGAGCAAGACTAGGGCTCTCCATGACTTCCTGTTTCAAGTCAGAGACACAACTGCTCCCCAGAAATAAAACTCAGTAAAGACTCCAACATTCAGGTGCAACCTGGCTGTTTGCAGGCACTCTTGTCTTATCATGCAGCAATGGCTAGAAGGTTCAGAGCAAGAATAGCCTCCACAGGAAGGCTTATTTCCTGTCTTTAAATTCATAGTGAAACCAGGCCATGGCCTACAAAAAAAATCCTTAAGACATCCCAAGTCTTTCTCTTTGCCAATTTCCTTTTCCTTACCAGAGTCTTTATCTCCTTTTCTCCTCTCTCCTACCTTGCTCTTGTTTGGCATTTGTTCCTCCTGTCTTTCTTCTTTCTTTCCTTTTATCTTATTCTCTTTCTCTCCCTTTCTTTCCCTGTCCACTTTATTAAAGATTATTTTTACTGGCTCAAATCTTTCTTTGTTGTTTTTCTTATTTAATGAAGTTTTGTGTTCTCTAATAAGCCCAGAAGAAAATCTATCACAAACTTGCCAACAGTATAGCCACTGGATTTTATCCACTTTTTAATAGCAGGCCAACCTGAGAAGCAGAATAATACCTTTTATCAGTTCCTTGGTGGAAGTCCAGCTCATGCATATTCATTTACGTCCTCATTAATAATCCCCTGGGCTTATTCTATGTCATTGGGAAAAGCACTGATAATAGGGGAAAGCTCAGTTCAAACTGAGCTTTTTGGTCTTTTTGTTTGCTGTGGAGTACAAGTTTTCAATATATCTCCATAAAACTGTAGATCAGGTTCTTTTCCCATATATTAAGCTGAGTCTAAGAATTGTCACACCAGCAAATGTGCAATGGACTCTAAGTTCAGCTTTATCAGAATTTCCAATGAGGCCTTGCAGTTCTGCCATTTGTAAACTGATTGCAATAATATTTTAAAATGCCATCTTTTAGGACTACAGAGAATAGCCAACCTCCTTTAGAAAAGATGAAAATAATTGTTATAAAAATGTTTGAAAAAAACAAAACATTAATCTGATTTTTGTGACTCATTCACATAATTAGGAAGTCATATAATAATGCTTTTACATAATTCCATCATAATGACTTATTTGTTAGTTTGTTGGTTTGGTGTTGGGAATTGGACCCGAGGTCTCACATATATCACACATGCACTCTTCCACTGGGATATACCCTCATCTCCATCATTAAGATTTTTAATTTGATTCAATACGTAAATCTAGCTTCAGTTATGGATATCTTGTTTGGTAAATATCCAAAAGATTTAAATGTTGACTGTTGCTTACCTTCAAGATAATTTTGTTGAAAAGCATGTATACAGATGGGTTTGTTAGCTTCTTTTTTTTTTCCTTTGTCAGTCGTGAGGCTTGAACTCAAGGCTTGGGTGCCATCCTTGAACTTTTTTGCTCACGTCTAGCATTGTACCACTTTGAGTCAGAGTGCTACTTCGGGTTTCTTGTTGGTTAGTGAGAGATAAAAGTCTCAGGGACTTTCCTGCCAGGCTGGTTTTGAACTTCAATGCTCAGATCTCAGCCTCCTTAGTAGCTAGGATTGCAGGGGTAAACCACCAGTGCCTGCCTGTTAAGTGTACATACTGCATTTCTTTTGGGGATTTGATAAGTAAAATTCCATTGCATGTTTATATACCTCATTTTCTTAATCCATTCATTTATTATAGGACATTTGGGCTGTTTCCATAACTTGGCTCTAGTGAAAAGTGAAACAATGAATATGGATGTGCAAACATCTTTACTGTATCCTGCTTTGTAAACTTTTGGATATGTGCCCAAGAGTGAGGCTGTTTGGAAATTCCTCAAAACACCAAACAGAGTACTGCCTTATGATCCAGCAATGCCACTCTAGTGCATTTATTTATCTTGTCTTTTCAGCTTTTTAGTGTCTCTAGGCATGTTTCCATTTTAATTCCTAGTATCTTTTACTTGATCTCTTTCCATCTGCTTTGGTCTATATGTCGCCTCTTTATTTTGGACAGAGTTTGTTAATTTTCTCATTCTTTTGGAGAATGGGATAGTGGGATAGTCTTGACTCTAGACTTGCACTTCCTCCAGATATCCTTCAAGCAGTTGTGAACTTGATGATGCAGAGATGATCACAGATGGCTTAAACAGTTGTCAGAAAGAGAGAGGGAAGCTGGGAAGCAGGTGCGTGTCAAAAGCAGCATATCCTGCTATGTTTCAGCTGTTCATTTGGAAGGGAGAGGTCATGAAAGTGGGGGTGGTGTGGCTGGAATCTAAGGACAGAGCAGGTTGTCCTGAGTATGGATGGTAAATATCTGAGAAGGTGAACCCGAAACATTGCACAACATTTGCTGCAAATGTCTTCAGCTCCCTAACAAAGACTCTATCTTTTATCATTCATTGTATCTCTTTCCTCATAAAGTTCAAGCTTACATTATTCTTAACCTTATGGAACCAATGGTAAGGCTAGTTAGATCTTGAGTTTATGTTAAATTGTTGCAACAATGTTATCACTGGGAAAAGTTTTAAAGACCTAGTAATCATTAGCAGTTCAAATGCTGTGGGTGACATGCTTCTCTAAGCAGGGTTAATAAGCAAACCTGTTCTGGCAAGATTTAACATTAGCTGCAGGTTGGACTTCAGTTGTAAACGCAGGGTGGATGGAACAGCCTTCCTCTCCAACCAAGTCTGATACCAACACTGCTACTGTTCGGCTTTTCTACATGGGAGGAATCATTTACCATTAAGTCCAATGAAAGTGAGGGCCATAGTGAGTAATAGATCCTGGCCAAAGGGACTAAGTAACTGGGAGTAGAACAGAAGCAGAAAGCACACCTTTTTAGTTCAAACCTAGTCTTCATTCCATTATACCATGAACTTATTACACCAAATAAAAGGTAGGCAAATACATATACACATAAGTATATGTATATACATATATACTATTTATGTATATATACCCTATGTACTGTAACATATACCATATACTTACATATGTATATTCCATATATAAACTCTCCGACTATATATATGTATATGTATGGAATTACTACCAAATGGAATGACTTGGAGATTGGTAGCTGAGGTGAGCTTTGTCCACTCTGCCAACCCACAGTATTGTGAGCAAATCACTTCTTGTTTGAAGACACTAAGTTTGAGGTCATTTCTTATGTAGTAACAGACACTGGATATGGGTATTCAGGAAGAAGGCTTTAAAATGTGATTTAAACCAGGTGTAGGGGGCTCAAGACTATAATCAGGAAGCTGAGGTCTGCGGATCACAGTTCACAGCAGTCTGGGCAGATTCTATCTCTCATTAACCACCAAAAGCCAGAAGTAGAGTATGACTCCAATGCTAGCCTTAAATGAAAAAGCTTAGGGACAGCACCCAGGCCCTGAGTTCAAGCCTTAGGAATGGTTCAAAATAAGGTAAGATAAAATAAAATGTGATTCAAAGTGAAAATTTCATTTCTTTGTGAATTATTTATTACTTTTTTTTTTGATACTGGGGATTGAATCCAGGACATTGCACTTGCTAGGCAAGCACTTTGCCACTGAGCTACCTCCCAGCCCCTGATTTACTATCTTTGTTGTGTGTGTGTGTGTGTGTGTGTGTGTGCTGGTATTGGGGCTTGAACTCATTTTTCTCAAGCACCAAACTTGAGAGAAAAAGCTAAAGGACAGTGTCTAGATCTTAAGTTCAAGTCCCAGTACCAACACAAAATACATACATACATACATACCAACATAATATAACATTAAAAAAGTAAAAGGGTACCAGCTATCACAGCTAAAGGAAGGGGCTAAACCTGAGTCTGTAGGTCCCTTGCACATGCATGCTCTAAATGGAAAATTATTGAGTATGTTTTCCAGTAATTTAAGATTAGAGATTGTCAGATACCATTCAGAAGAGCATTTTCTTTGTGCTCTATTTGGAGATTCCAAGTGTGCCATTTCCTCCTGATAAACTGAGTCCAGCCACGGAAGAGAAATCTAATCACAGCTCAGTAGACTCCTACAACACCCATTTCCCTGACATTTCCCAGGGTTCTGTCCACGTTCACAATGTGGCAAGTATAGGACTTTAGACTCAGGCTGAGAGTTCAGTGTCTCCTGGTGTCCTCTTGAGAAGTCCAATTGTGCCCAGAAATGCTTATTAATTCAGCAAGCATCAATCCCAAGTCTACTATGTTTAGGAGCTGTGAGGAGTGGTGAGAATACAAACATAAATATCATCCTAATCCATAACCTTTCATTTCTCATTCCAGGATCCTTCTACAGTGGTTCCTGGGGGGGGGCACATAATTTTTTTAGGGGAGAAAGATACTAGGGATTTGAACTCAGAGCTTATGCTTGTGAGGCTGACACAATATTGTTGAGCCGTCTCTCCATCCTTCCCAAATTAAACTAGGTAGTTGATCTTACCTGAGATTTCTCTAGGATGTGTAATATTTAGTCCCAAACAATGGATTTAATAAATTAAGGTGGACCTGCTGTTTTTTTTTTTCTTCCCTGGTATCAGGTTTGAACTCAGACCTTGCTCATAGCTGTCATTCTACCTCCTTGCCTGACATTTTGCTGGGGATTTTAGAGATAGAGTCTGCAAAGTTTTTCTATCCAGGATGGCTTTGAACTATAATTCTCCAGATCTCAGCCTTCTAAGTAGCTATGATTACCAGTGTGAGCCACTGGCTTCCAGTTTAGCTTTCTGTCTTTATTTAATGAATATTTGAATTGAGCAATGCAAAGTAAATATTTGTTGTCCTTTTTTTTTTTTGCTTAAAAGAAATGTGTTAGCTGCTATTGGAGGGTAGAGTCATGACAGAATCTTGAAACAAATTCTATTTCACACTGTGGAACAGGCCACACATAACAGTTTCTTCCAAGGGTCAAGATAGGGAAAGTCTGTGATCATATGTCATGCCAATGGCTTGGCATCCCTGCCACACCCCCCCCCCCCCTCCTGCCAGACTTTATGGGGGATGAATCAGACTGACTAGCAGGTTAGTGATTTACCAGAGTAAGATTCCAGGGCATGCTTGTTCCAGTACCTGACGGGGTTACTGCTACAGGGTGACCACCATAACTAAGTGGCATAAACTAAACCTTATGCCAGTGGTGGTGGCTCACTCCTGTAAGTCTAGGATGAGATCTGAGGATTGTGGTTTGAAGCCAGCCCAGGCAGAAACATCCATGAGACTCAAATCTGCAATTAATCATCAAAAGAGAGAGAGCGGTGGCTTTAATGGCAGAGTATTAGTTTTGAGCATAAAAGATCCATTACAGCACCCAGACCCTGAGTTCAAGCTCAGGAAAAGCAGCAAATGAAGAAAATCGTTTTTGGAGATTAGATGATAGCAGGGTTGGTTTCTGGTGCTGACTGTGGATGGTTGCCTGCTCTCTGTGTCCTCAGATAGCTTTGGCTGTGTGAATGTGTGTGTGTGTGTGTGTGTGTGTGTGTGTGTGTGTGTGTGTGTGGCCTGGGCATTGTTTTGAGCTTTTGTGCTCAAGCTTAATGCTCTACCACTTGAGTCACAGCTCCACTGCCTGATTTTTTTTTTTTTAAAGCTGAGAATTGGAGATGAAACTGTGTCTCATGAAACTTTCCTGCCTGAGCTGCTGGCTTTGAACTATGGTCCTTGGATTCCAACGTCCTGAGAAGCTAGGATTACAGGCATGAACCACTGGTGCCCACCTCTATGGAAGGTTTTTAACAGCAGTAGAAGCTGAGCAGATTTCACTTAGAAAGTTCTCAGGGGCAAGAGCTGGGAAGAAGAGACCTGTGACATTGGAATCCAGGCATGGCTGAGAGGGCACAATGTGGGGACAGATCCCAGGCACAACTGTGGCAGTGCAGGTGGCTGGAGGAGGGAGGCAACTATGCATCATGCACATTGCACAGTGTGAGGCTCATGTGGACAGAGAAAGGGATGCTTAGGCTGGATTGTGGTTCAGGTTGGTGACTGGTGGAGCCATTGTTAAGAACAGAATCACAATGCAAGAGGGGAGGAAGGAAGAATGGTAGGAAAGGCTGTGAATGAAGTTCATAGATTCAGGAAAAGGCTTCTCTGTAAGGCTGGTGTCAGGTAATTCCACCCCTTAGCAGGCTTTCAGGGATGGTCATATCTTTAAATAGCTGTAAGGTTGTGTCTCACGACATGGTGTATGATAGAGAGGTTTGGAATGAATAATTTGCTTACTAAAATTCATTATTGCACAGCGCTTTTCTCTGTACTCATGACCCAAACTGTTTTAGTCAGAAAAAACTTCCCATTAAATAAACATTTAGTCATCTGTTGCCAAGAAAATTTAAAAGGGTTTGATTTAGATAATCTATCTCCCTGCAGTCCTTATTTTTACTCTGAAACAGATACGGTTTCACATGCTTTTTTCTCTGTTGTGATTCAGGTGGATGGTAATCTTAGAGTCTTTGGGTTGGCTAGAGAAGCAACTTGTAATAGATGAAGAACAACAATCAAAGGGAGTTTTTTTTTTTCCTTCTTGTTAAAGATGAAAGACTCCCTTTCTTCCTGGTGCACACATTTAAATCTTCAATTTAAGCAGAGGAATGTGAGTAAACCCCAGGTCATTGGGTTTCCACTGGTGAGTTTTCTTCCTTAAAGGATTGGAGGACAGTTCCTCTGAGTGTCACAGGCTTGGAGTGGAGGTGAGACACCTGAGTCAGAGAGAGCGAGCCAGTGAGAGAGAGAGAGAGAGAGAGAGAGAGAGAGAGAGAGAGAGAGAGAGAGAGAGAGAGAGAGAGGGAGGGAGGGAGGGAGGGAGGGAGGGAGGGAGGGAGGGAGGGAGGGAGGGAGGGAGGGAGGGAGGAAGGAGAGCAGACAGACAGACAGGCAGAGACAGGCAGACTGACACACACACACACACACACACACAGAGTTAGGGAGACAGAGAGGTAGACAGAGACAGACAGACAGACACATAGAGACAGATGCAGACAGAAAGGGAAGCGCTAAAGAAGCAGAGCAGCAGACCCACGCCAGAACATTTATCTTCGTGGGCCTCCCACTTTCCCAGTTTTTCCCTCAAGGTTATTGCCACTCTCCAGTCCCAGCAACCAACCAAGCGAAAGCGGCAGGACTGGGGTTTGCTGCCTGGCACACGCTCCCCACGCCCGGCTGGCTCCTTCCCGGGCTCGTGCAGTCCACGCGCAGACCTCAGGGGCGCCCAGCGCCGGGGGGGGCGTGCCCGGCGCCTGGGGGCGTGGCCTGGCGTGACTCAGCGGGACTCCGCCCCGCCCCCTGCCCCGCCCCCGCCCCGCCCCCTGCCCCGCCCCGCCGCTTAATTCGGACGCGCGGGGCCGCGGGGTGTGAGAGCCGCCCCGAGCCGGACGCGCTTCCAGCCCGGCCTTCTTCTCCTCCTCCGCCGCCGCCGCCGTCGAAGCCTCCTCGTCGCCTCAGGCCACCGCCAGGCAGTCGGACCGGTGCGTGCCGCTGCGGGCACCCGGAGCGAACCGAGGAGCGAGCCGCGCGCCTTTGTGCGAGGAGGTAGGCTGGCCCCGCACTTTCTTCACACACAAAGACGCGGGGCTGGTGCCGGCCGTCCGCGGGGACCCGGCGTGGCGGCGGCGGCGGCGGCCTGCCCGACCCCCGCTGCGGGGCCCTCCGGGGGGCGCGGCCGGCGGAGCCGCTCGCGGCTCGGGGCGGGGGTTCGCGTGCGCATGGCGGAGCGGGGGGAAGCTCGGGTCGCCCCGCGCCGCGCCTGGGGCGGGGAGAGGGGCCTGGCGGGGCCCAGGCGGTGGTCCGGGCCGGGGGGCGCCGGGAGGAAGGGGGAGCCCGTGCCGTTGGCTGCGGGGCTCAGTTCCGGCTCCAGCCCTGCATTTGGGGGAGCCCGACCCTGGCGGGAGCCCGTGCGCGCCCCGCGTGCTCCCCGGTCCTCGGCGCCGGCCCGCCCGCCCTCCCGCCGGGGCTGCGCTGCGGGGCGGCCGGACCCGGGTCAGCGGCCCGCCGCCAGTCCCCACGCCTGGCAGACAAAGGCAGTGTCGCTAGGCTTCGCCTCCCCCTGACTGAAAGGTTTCTGTTCTGCAAGTTAACTTTTCCGATTTCGATTCTTGCACACAAGAAGTCCTCACGTTTTCTTCGGGTCGTCGTCCCCGGATTCCAAACGTCTTCAACCCCTCGGAGCGATCTCCTCCTCCCCGGCTCCCGAAGCATCCTCGAATCACTCCGAGGTGGCCTGGTGCCCAGGGCCGAGTTTTGACATGCAGCGGGGGATGGTGTCAGCCCCTTGTGAAACCCGAGGAGGAAGCCTGTTACCAGGATGAAGTGCGGGGAGGAGTAGTTCTGCCCATCCTTTCTCTACAAGATTTTCATCAAGGACAACCAAGCAAGTTATTGGATTAGAATGGGTGTGACAGTGAAGGGACGGAAAGGACAAGGGAGTGAGGCCTGTTAGCCAGGAACCTCAGGTTGATTACCTCAAGTCTAACAGGGTTCCTGGCTAGACAGGTCCTTCAGCTTCTTCCTCTAGTTCCCCCTCCATCACGTTGAACTGTCCAAGTTGCATGGAGTTAAGATAGTGTCTAGGGAAGATGCCTTAGAGTAGGTAGCAAGTGTAAAAGTTTTAATTCAGAAGTTGTATGCATCTAGGAAGAATTGGCAGAACCTAGAAAGGAGATTATGTGGCTGCCACCCAAATACATGGGAAAGATAAAGGCATTTTTCCTTTTGGGGCAACGAGTGTGTGTGTGTGTGCAAGTAAGTGTAAGAACATACTAAATGAACACATTAGTACTTCCTAACCTTGATTAGTTATATTGGTCTAAGATACAATATTTAATAAGCATCGTTCAGTATCAGGCTGCCACTCTCTCACAAGATTAAACCAGCAAGTTGTTCTGGAAAATGTTTTCTTACAGTCTTGCATATAACCACCTATACCACCCAAACAGAAGGAAGAGGGAACATTCAGGGAAAATAATATAATTTCTACTTGACTTCTAAGAGTGGGCTGACTCCATACCTTTATGAACTGTAATTTTTGGATTTCAATAGTAGTTTAGGGCTGACTTAAAAAAGAGAGAAAAAAAATATGTAGAGCTCTGTTTTTAGAACAAGAGACTTTGCATGAAAAGTGAAAACTTAAGTTTCCCACTGGTGAGTGAATATTCATTAGCGAGTGAATAGTATTGAGTGTGTGTGCTATGTATGTATGTGGGGAGTAGAGTCATCCAAACTTATAATTGGCCACTGTACACTTCTGCCATTTCCTACTTTTATTTTTCCCTTGTAAAAATCTTGGACATAGGAATCTCTTCATATGCAAGTAAAGAGGCCTTTGATAAGACCATTTAGAAGTAGGTTGGTCATGAGGATGATGGTATATTTTTTGAAGTTAGAAGAAGTTAAAAGAAGGAAGTTGTGGTTGTGTGCTACCAGGCAGTGCATTTTATTTATTTATTTATTTATTTATTTATTTATTTTGCTGTTCCCATGCTCTGGGAATCCCGCATCTGTAGTTTGGGGTTCCTTAAGTCTGCACACATGCTTAAAGTAGTTAAGATATGGTAGTGACCTCTAAGTGAAGGGCGGAGTATGTGTGGTTGCTGTGGAGACTGGGATTCCTAAGGAGGCCTCGTACCGTTTTATGTAATAAAGTCAGAGGAGGACAATATGTTAGAAATGAATTTTACAGCTTGGGGGGCAGGGGACCCAGAATGGGAGAAAAAAAACGAGGGAGGGGAGTAACAGTGTTCAGCAAAAAATGTACTCATTACCTAACGATGTACCTGTAACCCCTCTGTACATCACCTTAACAATAAAACCAAATTAAAAATAAAGTCAGAGGAACTCAAGAGGAAACATCAGCATCTTAACCATTACTTTTGAACCCTCCTGGGTGCCTTAGACAATATAAACAGCAAAGCCTGGCTGGACCTTAGGTCAGAACTCAGCAGCTCTGCTTTTCAGTTCTGTTGCCATAGGGGAGGAAGTAAAGTGATGGCTAGCCCAGTGTTAGGCACATTCTGTGGCTGGTGTGATGGCCAGTCTTCTAACTAAGGGACTGCAGATTTCATTCCTGGAATTAAAAGCAGACTTTTAAGCTGGTGTTTAAAAGTTTGTGTCAGGCATCCAACGGTTCCATCCAGTGTCCCTCTTCCCCTCCCCCCTCACCACATTGTTCTACCTTCTTCCATGCTGGACCTTCAGAGATTATAAGAAATGTGAGGCCAGCCTCTCCCACTCCCTGCACAAAAATCAGGCTTGTAGTTCTACTTGCTCAGGAGGTAGAGGTATGAGGCCAGCTGGGCAAAAAGAAAAAAGAAAATCTGGGTCAATGTCTGGGAGTAATGACACAAGCCTGTCATCCTAGCGACATAGGGAAGTACAAATAGGAGAATCAAAGATCAGACCGGCCTGTGCATAAAAGCAAGACTGGGGATGGAGATGTGGCTCAGGGGTAGAGTGCTTGCCTAGCATGCATGAAGTTCTGGGTTTGATTCCTCAGTACCTCATATGCAGAAAAAAAAATTTCATGTAGCGCTGTGGCTCAAGGGTAGAGTGCTAGCCTTGAGCTAAAGAAGCTCAGGGACAGTGCCCAGGTCCTGAGTTCAAGTCCCAGGACTGGCCAAAAAAAAAAAAAAGAGGTAAAAAGACTATATTGTCAAAATAACTGCACAAGGGGCTAATGGTGTAGCCCAAGTGGTAGAGTACTTGCTTAACAAACTCAAGACCCTGAGTTCATACTCCACTTCTGCCCCCTTGCCTTTCCCTCTTACCCCCCAAAAGAGAGCTTGGAGTGAGAATCTATGTATTCTGAGCTTGCCGAATTTTGGCCTGACCCAGTGATAATTCCTCTGCATTTCCTGTGTCGTTCCCTTGTCTAATCTTGGCTTGTTTCCGTTTTCCATTTCGAAGCAAAGCATTTTTCTCTCGTTTTCCTTTCTAATTCAAAAATGCCGGATCTTTTCTGTTTGAATGTTTTCTCACCAAGAACTTAGGGAATGTGTGGAAAAGGAAAGGGTCCTTACATCCACCTCACGTTGTTGATTATCAGTTAAAGAAAATTACTTGACAGGCTGACATAGGTTAAAATTTAGTCCTGGTGAATGGGGAAGCTTTGCGCTTCAGTTAACAGGTGTTTATGGGTAAAACTGGGTTGGCTGTAGTTAACCAGAGTCCTCATTCTCATGGGGGTGATATTTTAGGAATGGCACAAAATTATACAAAATGGTTTAATTACAGTTATGAAGAGTGAAGAATGAAAGGTAGAGCCTGCGTATGAAGGTGTCTGGGAGAGAACACAGCCAAGGATAGGCAAGGGTTTCTGACCAAGTAAGGAGCCGGGTGGGGCTGAGGTGTGGAAGGGATTGCACTTGAGTTGCCCAGGGCTGATCAGTTAAGAGGTGATGTTAGGAGTCTGGCTGAATGAATGTGGCTAACTGCTCAATTTTGTCTAGAATTTGGCTGAGGGCTAGGGATACTTCCTAGTGCAGAACTGAGGAGCAGCCGAGAGACTTGACTTGCTTCAGGAAAGCCTCAGGGACTTGGCCCTGGGAAGCCTTTGGGGTGGGGCTATACTGTCCTGAGGTAGCAGAACTCCATGAGTGAGGACTGGTGTTAGATGGGCATTATCCAACCCCAGCCGTACCCCATGGAGGTTCTGTTACAAATGAGAAGACCATTCAGGGACTTGTGGGAAAAGAGAACTTGTTTGAGAGTATCTTCAAACACAGGTGGACTGTGGTAAGAAAGAGGTGGAGAGATTCAGGAAGAGGAAGAAGTGTGGCTGTTTCGTGAGGGGAAACTTGTGGATGGTGCAATTTCACCAAAGATGTCACATACAGTGAGAAAGAGTGATTGGAAAGCAAGGATGTATGAGGTCCGTGCTTTGGAGAGAGAGAGAGAGAGGGAGAGGGAGAGGGAGAGGGAGAGAGAAAATGTGTGTGTGTTGTGTGTGTTGTGTGTTTCCGTGTGTGTACACACACATGCTTTTGTGTGGAGGTCACAGGAGATGTAGATTGGTGATAATAATGTTCCCTCTGCACAGCAAAGCTTGCAGTTCCTGGTGATGGCGGCAAGCTCTGGGGTGGAAGAAAGGCCCTCATGAGAGGCCAGGCCCAGCAGGGACTCCAGGTAACTGAGCAGTGCTGTTCTTTGTGGTAATGAGATGCCACAGTCTGTAGATGGGAAATGCTTAGCCATGGTGACCTTCTTAATTAAGTTGTTGTCAAGTCTCCTCCAGACCCACAGTACAAAGAAAGCAGGTAGCAGACCAGCTTTCCCCATCTTAGCCTACAGGGGTTTGAAGGATTTTGTCTCCTCTTTTTTTTCTTGTCTACTTCTGTGGTCTGCATCAACATAAGTTATGTAGGGGCATCTGCGGCCCTGTTTGGATGCAGTTGTCGGCTGTGAATTGGGACTAGGTTCTGAATATGGTAGTGGAAGTTCTCAAGCTTCAAGCCACGGATGCCTATATTAGAAAGAAGCCAGTTTCCAGCTTTGTGAGTTCTGCAGGCCCGTAACCTCCGTGAGCTTTGGCTTCCTCATATGTAAGATGAATGTGGTGATCATCAATCACTGACCTTCCATGGCATGGAAGGTCAGATTTTGAGGTTGTGAAGTCACGGATTCATGGTCCATGAGACTTGGCAGGTGATGTGTCAGTGCTCACAGCCTTTAAAATGGTAAGAACACGTAACCCAAGAGCTCTCCACCTAACAAAAGTGCACGTGTACACTAATGGTAAGTGTGCATTATTGTTGTTCAGTGTGGATCAGCAGATCTCTAGAGATTGTACATCTTGTTTGGCTGAAACTTCGCGTCTGTTGATTGTTAACTCCCATTTCCTCTCATCTCAGTCACTGACATCCACCATTGCACTCTCTGTGTCTATGAGTTTAACGGTTCATGTGGTATTTGTTCTTTTGAGACTGGCTTCCTGCACTCAGTATAATGCCTTCAAATTCATCCATGTGGTTGCCTACTGCAGGATTTTCTGCTTTTGTAAGGCTGAATTGTATTCCATATAAGTGGCCATATATGCCACTTCTTATTGGATCCATGCATTCATCCTGAGGAGAATCAGCTGTATTGTCTGAAGCATCCTCCTGCAAAGGGCCCGTCCTGCTATGGAATAAGTAATGGGCAGTCAGATGTACAGGCTGACCTTGGAATCAGAGCTCATGTACTCTTACCTGTGAAGTGCAGTGATAATAGTGGTAGCAACTATAGTAATGACATGATTCTCACCAGCTAAGAGTTTTTAATCTTACATAACAGTGTATTAAGTACTTTGTGAAATTTATTCATTCATTTAGCAAATACTGGAGGAATGCTACAGTTACTGGATGGAACTGGTAGATGCTTGACACATTTGTTAGCTTACATTAATTATGGGGAGATTTCATTGTGAAATATCCACACATTTACCATGTATTCCAGTGAATCTTCACCCATTTGTCACTCTCTCTGTCTCCCTTCCCCGTATAGGTTCAGGACAGTGTATTGTTCTATTTTCATAGTTGTAAATAATCCATTTTCACAGTAGTCATTCTCCTTCATCCTCCTTGTTAGCTCAGCCTCATCTTGTGAACACCCTTCTCTGGCAGAGTCAATTCCCAGCCCCAAATACTTCCATCCTTGACATAATGAACTATTAGGACTTGCTAATGATTTGGAGCTGATATTGGAGAGGGAGGGGTGGTGGGGGGGGAGAGAGAGAGAGAGAGAGAGAGAGAGAGAGAGAGAGAGAGAGAAGAGAGAGGGGGGAGGGAGGAGGGGAGAGGGAGGGAGGAGGGAGAAAGGGAAAGAAAGAGAGGAGGAGAGGGGGAGAGAGGGAGAGAGGAAGAGGAGGAGAAAGAGAGTGAGAATCATGAGGGATACTGACACTTTTGGCCTGAGCCAGTGGGTGAATTGAGGGATGATGCCATTTACTGGAATGAGAAAGCAGGCTGAAAAAAAGTCTATATAATTGCATAATAGTCTCTGAAATTACTATTGTTTTATTCCTGTTTCACAGATGAAAACCAAGGGTTGGAGAAGTAAAAAAAAAATTACCTTGGAAGCAGCTGAGTCAAGATTAGAGCCCAAGTCTGATTTCCTGCTTGCCCCTCGCAGTTCCTCTCATGTTGCCATGCTCTAAATATTGGGATTTATGAGGATGCCAGATTAATGAGAAATGGTCTGGAAGCACACTTAGGAAATGTATCTGGCTTTGCCTTGGGTTCAGTGCACACTCTTGTGATTTCATGAGTATGTAAGACAGCACAGCTGATTTCACAGTTTCTATTTCCATCCTCAGGCCACCACTGATCTTTTTCTTGTCTCTAGAATTTTGCCTTTTCCAGAAATTGCATGCAAATGTAGAATTTTGCCTTTTCCAGAAATTTCATGCAAATATAATGGCTCTTAGTGTCTGGATTTGTTCATTTAAATGTTTTTGAGGTTCTCTGTTGTTTCATAGCACATCTGCTTTTGAGCAGCATTCTTGGACTTTCTCAGAAGGAAGTACCCTGTACTGATGGGAGAAACATCTAATAGACTGTCTTAACAGGGTAATAAAATAATGCACTTCAGCCCGGAGTTTGGCCTAGTGGTAGAGTGCTTGCCTAGCATGCACCAAGACCTGGGTTCAATTCCTCACTACCACATTCATAGAAAAAAGTGCTTGAGCTCTAGCTTTGAGAAAGTCCAAGGACAGTGCTCAGGCCCTGAGCACAAGCCCAGGGCTGGCAAAAAAATAATTGTACTTACTGATCATTTATTAATCCTAGTTTTAGTTACGCTTATTTTTTGTGATCTTTCAGGTAATTATATGTGGGAGATGTCATGATTAGTGTTTAATAAATGAGGAAACTAAAGAGTAATGAAATTAAAAATCTTGTCTAGAGTTTCACAAGCTAAGATGAGAATGGGGACTTGTCTTTATAGAAGTTTCTGTGGACCATTTTTCTGTATTCCCCTAACTGTATTGGACATTTTAGCTTAAGAGAGGGCTGGGATTCCAATTAGAATAATGAACTTTCCAGATAAATCTAAAGTTGTAGTTTTGCATCTAAATCTAAAGGAGAATATTTGGCCTGATTTTTAATTTTTTTGCAGACCAACCATAGGAAAATGAGAGTATGTTAAAGTGATACATTTGTGAAGTGATCTTCTTAAGTATAGCATCAGAATGGTACTAAATTGAAAACATAGGCTCTTTTTTTTTTTTTGTACAAAGTATCCCAAGGATATTTATTACCTTACTATTAATGGATGAAGTTTAATTTGGCATTATGTGTTTTTCAGGTTGATTATATGTGCTAACACATTTCTCCCTTTATTAACCTATTCTGCTTTTAAACTGTTTTTTTCCTAGTCCGTATTGGAACATTTCCAATTCCATATTACCAGGGACTTTTTGATGTATTGTACGATTTCTGAAAACTTAAAAAGATTTTAAATAGCGTCTATAAGTAGCTTGTAAGAGCTAATTATGCAATTTTAGCCATAATAAGTAATACATTTTTTTGAATAAAGACTTTACACCTGGATTCTACTCAGTTTCTGGTAAGATACTTTTTTTTTTTTTTTTTTAAGATAGTTTTTACTAGGACTAAATTTTCTGCACTTTTGGCATAGAGGAAGTTTGTTTTAAATACTTCTAAATTACAATCCTTGATGTACTTCCTGCTTTATATTTACAGCTGAAATATGTGAGTCTACTAGGATTGTTTTCTTTCTTCTTCTTTTTTTTTTTTCCAGTCCTGGGCTTGAGCTCAGGGCCTGAGCACTGTCCTTGGACTTTCTCAAGGCTAGAACTCAACCACTTGAGCCTCAGCACCACTTCCGGCTTTTTTCTACGTATGTGGTACCGAGGAATTGAACCTGGGTCTTCGTGCATGCTAGGCAAGCACTCTACCAACTAGGTCAAACTCCCGGCCTTCTTTCTTCTTTTTAATTTTTGTTTTTTGTTGGTCGTGGGGCTTGTGAACTTAGGGCCTGGGTGCTATCCTCTAGAGATTTATCACTTTGAGCTATAGCACTGCTTCTCCAGGATTGTTTTATTTACTTCACTATGCTAGAATTGCTAAGCAGCTTGCACCTACATTCTGGAACATATTTCACGCATGTGCTTCATGGTAAGCCATAGCACATAGCCATCTCATTTACAAAACTGACTATATCCGCTTCAGAATAATCGTTGGTGGCAGGAAAGCACACTCTCTGCTAACATCACTTGAAAATAGAGAGAAATTATTCCTTATTCATAGGCGATTCATTCGGTAATCTTCTGTAAACTCACACCCTCCTCTGACATGTGTCACTGTAGTAACTAGCCCATGCTGGGGTTTTGCACAGCTGTCACAGGATTGAATGTGGGACGAGGCCTCATGAGACAGAATCCTGAGCCACAAGGCTGCTGAGTTACCGTGGGCCCAAAGTTCTTGAGTGCACACTGCGATTCGAGCTCTCTTCACTTCACTTCGAACTTAATGTACTTTGCGTTGTCTTTTTCCTACTGGCCCCCATATACTGGCACTTGTCACCACAAGAGTAGAAACAAGTACAAGAAACCGTTGGCTGGTTACTAGGTTGGTGGTGATTATTTTATTGAAAGGAAGAATAATGTTTGAAATTCTGCCATCCTGAAATAACTGTCTTTGTGTGTGTGTGTGTGTGTGTGTGTGTATGTAAGATCAATTCAAACTAATAGGAAGTCTCTACAATATTGAACATTAAAAAAGTAATTATTCATAAACAAAAGTATAGGCATTTATGTAAATGGATGCAAATTGCCCCTGCCAACTGCTGTTTTCTTCATTTTGACTTCTGTGGCTGAGCAGCTTCTTCTGATTGAATAAATATATGTTTCCTTTTCCAAATAAATATGAGATGATATTTCTATAAATAAATATATAGGGATAAATACTCCATTTCCTTCCATAATTGTGGAATAATGCTTCTCCTAACATGTTGGGCACAGGATTTTGCTCGTGTGTGTTGATCAGTTCTGTCATGGATGCACTAGGAGAAGTAGGAACTTCATGCTAGGTAGGCCTGTGGGGACTGATACCTCTTTTACTCTGGTGAACTGGAGTTCTTCCATCTCTGCCCCGTGACTTTGAAGCAGGCCATGCAGTTTGAAGTGTGAGCACAGTGCTTGACCCAGGTGTTAACAAATGTTAGTGCCTTTCCTGTATGTATGGCCTCCAAGATTGTGTCTTGATGTGATTTATATGCGATTTGCAGATAAAATTCTTACATGGAATAAGATTTTCCATTACTTTAGGATGCAGAGAGGTTTGGTGAGTACCTGTTTTACAGGTACATCCTTATGGCCTTCCTGAAGTGTTGGGCCAGTTTTGTAAGCAGTGGTAGAAAGTGGACATGGGCAGGGAAAGAGTAGGACATCTCAAACTGGAGCTCTGGTCTAATCAGAGAGTGGAGCAGACACCTTTGTATGCCTAGCTGTTAAGGCTGCTATAGAAAATGTCTGGGTGGTTTAAACAACCAGCATCTATTTCTTATTATGGAAGTTAAGAACTTCAAGATTGGGGTTGTGGCAAGTGTACTGTCTGAGCAGGGTTTTCTAACTAGTCTGTGGATGGTCTTGTGAGGATATAGCAAGAGATAGACCAGCTCTCCCCTGTCTCCTGGTTTATAGGCACTAAGCTTACTTATGAAGGCTGTACTTTTAGGGCTTTGTTATCTCTCCAGCTTCCAGATTCTGTTGCATTGGGTGTTAGAGTGTAAGTACATGAATTTGGAGGAGACAAACATCTCTTCACCATAGTTATTTTGGATCTCTGCTACAGGCAAGATTATCAGGAGCAAAAAAGTGCACTGTAGAGAAGGTGGGTCTGCAATTGGCAGAGGACAGACGCAGAAGAAAGGAGAATGGGAGTGATGAAGGGAGGATGAAGGTGAAGGTGAAGATCCTAACTCAGAACATAGGAATTGGTATGGAGGTCTCAAAACCCAGGAGTGGATGGTGATGCTGAATAGATGTGCGTGTCCAGTAGATTCATTGCTTTTTGAGTTCCTGTTAATGCACAAATTGAATGCTGGGTGAAGGCAGGCTACGCCCTCAACCAAGGGGGATCTAAGATAGCAGGAGTGAAGGAAGCTTTATGTACGTGGAAAGCACATCCATTAGTTTGTTGTGAATGAGCTGGGCCTGAGTGTAATTACTAGTACAGCTTCTACCCTCAAAAGCAGTCACCCTACATGCATTTGATTGGTGGTAGAGAAGTACTTGTTTCCTCTTATGAATGGCATCTTGCCTGAAGGTTTGATTCACAGGACAGTCCGTGGTGAGTGCATGATTTACTCTTGGAGGGACCTGGCTGTTCCCTTGGTTTACTCTTGGTGTGAACTCTAAAGAGTATTCTGCATTGAATTTCCAGAGCTCTCTTCTCTTGGTTTATGTCTTAAACGATTCTCTTATTCAGCTAATATGGTAAACATCAGTCCATTGCACAGGGAAGTGTCTGGTATTTTGCCTCTTTCTCGGAGAGGTAGTTTCTTCTCACAGGGGCTCCTCTTTGCACAGTAGCCTCCTTGAATTTTTGGTGACAGGGACTGGTGAGAGAAGCAGGGGGGAAGAGAGGGAAGAGGAGCCTTGCTTTCTTGTGATCATGGTAACAAGTGGTTTACGCAGTTATTTTTCAAAGGTCCAGAAAATGAGTGAGGGAGTAGAGGTCTAAGTGATTCGGCCGGTGTTGTGGGTGCATCACTATGCAGAGAACCACTCCTGAGTTTCTTATTTTGCCTTGAGAAGGAAGAGTGACTGGGTATGAGCATCTACAGGTGTCATCATCAATGGAGACTCCCTTTTTTCATGGTGAAATGGAATAAGACTGGACCTTGGCTGCTGTGGATGACAGCATCACTCTCAGCCAGAAAGTGTTTTCCTTCTTGGTCTGTTCCTGAGGTCACTGGATTATGTGCTGCAGTTTCCATGTCTGGTTGGGACCCCTGAGGCCAGGGACATCTTTAATCTGTGTGTCTACAGTGTGTCCTTCAGGCAGTAAGTGCTTCTTCCTCAGTAACCTCTGCCATTCTGGGTCAGAATGACCCCAGCCCACTGATGGGATTCTGACCTGGCATTTCTCTGTTCATGTCCATGGGGCTGGGTAGGTATCATAAAGTCCTACCTTGCTTGACCCTTTCGGCCTGTCTTCCTTACACACTCTTCCACTGACCTGTGGGGTATTAAAGAGTGCCATTTAAAAAAGCAGTGTTTGCTTCGTTGTTAGTCCTTCATTTTTGGAAGGTAAATCCCTTTTTTCCTAGTGGCTTGTGTTGAAATAAATACATAAAGGCTGGCAAATCCCTTAAGGATGGTTCCTCTAACCCTGCCTCACAGGTAGCTGGGCACTCTCAGCAGGACCAGTGGGTAGACTTGGGTTTCTTTTCCTTTGCCTTTCACCCTTTCTTCTAGTGCAAACTTCTTCCGTTTCACGGAGCCACAGTTAGCAAGTCATGCCTAGGTTAGTTGGGCCAAGCCAGTTCTTCTCTGTCTCCACCCATCCTATCTTTATAATTTGGGTGGAGTGGTGTGTCCGGCCACAGCTTCCGTGCCTCATTCTACAGAAACAGCTAGGCCACTTGCTTGTGATCATCCATAGATTAAAGTAGACAAATAACGTAGACAAAAGGAAGCCGGTGAGAGGCTGGTGTGTGCTTGGGAAAGTGAGCTTGCATCCTGTTTTCAGAGTTCTGTGGATTGTGCTACATTTCATGTCAGTTGTCACTAGTGGGCAGAGGATAGATCCCTGTAGTTTATTTAGTTCTGGGTTATGTATTTCTCCCTAAAGGGTCCACAGACTGGTGATGAATCTTCCTTCTCATTCTCTTCTTTTTTGGTACTATAGTTATTGGGGTTTGAACTCAGAGCTTCACACTTCTGGTTTAGTTATTATTATTATTATTATTATTATTATTATTATTTTTGGATAGGGTCTTGCTTTTTTGCTGAGGGCTGGCCTCAGGCTACAATCCACTTACCTTTCTCTATCCCTCCCTAGTTACTGGGATACTGGCATCCACCCTACTTCCTACTTACTTGTCGATATAGGATCTTACTAAGTTTTTACCTTCTTCTGGCCTCAAACTTTGATCCTCTTGATCTCTGCCTGAGATTACAGATGTGAACCAGGGCACCTGCATTTGTTCCACTTCCTACCTTCCTTTTCGCTCCCTCTCCTCCCTCCCTTCTCTCCTTCATGTGCTGATAATTGAACACGTGACCTGGAGATTGCTAGACAAATATTCTACCAGTTGAGCCACATCCAGTCAGCAGTTCCTTTGAATTAAGAAATAGTATGATTTTGACAGGCACGGAAATTTTAGACTCCTGGCCCACTTTTAGGCCTGCAGTTTTCTAACTATGCCTGGTAAGTGACTTACCTGCTTAAGTTTGTTTCTTCAGTAGTAAAATGAAGTGATTATAGTGCCTCTCCCTTTAAGTTTTATGTTAATACAGTTACTGCATTAGCATTAGAGTGCCCACACAGAGCAAGTGCTCAATAAAACTGTGTGTCAGTCATTCTATTCTATGTATACTTATGTAAATAGAACTAGGGGACTTGAGACTGGTGGGGATGGAAAGGATGGAAGATGATAGGTGGGGTGACATCATTAAGATGTACCATACATATAAATGGAATATTAAATTGAAATCTCTTTGTACAACTGCTCGAAGACAATAAAAAAGGAAGGAAAATCATGAATGTTACCGATGGCATAGAGTGAAAGCTCTGCATACTGTTTTTAGAACTGTTACTTCTCTCATAGCTGTATGTTCACAGTCAGTTTTCTGGTCATGGTCAGAGTGAGTTATGCATGCATTTAGGGAACAGAAAACAGTGGCATTTGAAGTTACGGATATCTCTGAAAACCGGGGTCCCTTTAGTAACTTGTGCCAATAGGAAGATGATAATATTCTCAGTAGTTGTACCACTACAACCAAGAGGGTTAACTGTTGAATGTTAACTAAGAATGTGACCACAGTCTGCTAGAATTGAAGTTGTCAGCCTGTGCATGCATCCACATGGCCTGTATCTAGAAACTAAATAGTGAGTTTGAAACACTCTGAGACGTAGAGGTCCCCTAGGAACATCCGGAGGACCTGCGAAGGCTGTGGCAGGGAATGGCTTTAGATAGCTCTGACAATTAACTTTTAGCTGCTTGGAACTCTGAGACTTAGTCAGCTGCTAGTTCAAGTAGAGGGAAGAGTTCAGGCTGGGATTATCCCTGCTCCCTCCCCGTACTGTGCATCAGCCCCCAAAATAGTCATGCATTTGCCTGCCCAAGACCTTTGGGTCTTTCCTGCTTTTTCTCTGGGAAAGTTCTTTATGCAGCTAAACTGAGGCCTCTCAGGCCACCTGTGTGAAGATCTGCTCTGCCCTCTTATCCTCTTATACTGGTTTATTTTTTTCCCCAACATTCCTTCTTCCCAGTGCACTGCAGACACACACACACACACACACACACACACACACACACACTTTTATGCACACACATGCATACATATATATATATACACACATGCCTGTGTGCTCTTTGTTTATAGTCGAGCCTTCTTCCATTGTCACAACACCATAAATTCTACCAATAAGATTATCACCAGAGGCTGGTGAGGGTTTTTGACATTTCCCTCTAAAAGTAAAAGTACTTAGGATCCTTTACTTCCATTGTATTATAAGAATTTCTGGACAAGTCATAATGGTAAGAAAACCTAGCAGAGCTTTAGTGAGTGAGTAAGCAAGCAGGCAAGCAGAGAAGCAGACACACAGACAAGCAGAAAGGTGGGGGAACATAAACAGTGTGGATGCTCTCAGATCTTTTTGACAACAGGGGCATTTTTATGATAAAATGAGGAGGGGGGGTTCTAACTTCAAAGTTGTGCAAAGAGAGCTGTTTTTTTCCGTGCCCTAACTGCTCCTGGTGTTACACTTTCTGAGTTCCTGGACATTCTATGCATTCCTTCCAGGTAAGAATGCATCCTACCATAAAACAGATGCATATCCTTGATAATGAGGAAGGTGTCCTGTTGTGTCATTTAGAAGCAAGGTCAGTGCTCTCTGTGTTTCTTAATCCTTGCTTCTGATTATCCTGCCTCATTCTTGCCTAAAATGACTTTCATCCCTTAATATCTCTTGTACTTACTTTAAGCCTAAGTGGTTTTATGAATTCCTGGCAACTGTTTACCATGCCTGATTTTCCCTAATCTACCCTGTCTCAAGTCCCGTATTTGTCCTGTCTAGAAAGAGACCTGGTGTTGCACTTGCTGACTGGAAGTTGTTCTTGCCCTCCCTAGAGCAGTGCAGAGCAAATATTCTTCAGGGCTTAACATGCAGGGCTAGCTGAATTGTCTGTCTATTCAATAGTAGGCAGAAGGAACTAATATTTGGGAAGGAAATTCTGCAGAATTCATTATTTTGAAGTCCATCTTGAGATGAAATTAGGGTTGTGGGAGTCTAGGAGAATCTGGTTAGCATTTCTTCTCAGTGAACTAAAAGGCACCAAGGCCGGTGAGTTAAAGGCCAGGCACAGCTCCCTGCCTTGATCTTTAACAGTTAAAAAAAAAAATAGAAAATAGCTACATGTCCCTACACTTGCGTTTGGCACAAGTGAATAAAAGACATTGTCTATCCTATTGCTTATTGGTCTAATCTACAGTTGCATGTGGGCAGCTGCCTTTACACTGCTTTTCCCTGATGGGTCTTCTTTCCCTTGCCAAAGTCGGCTGCTATTTTTTTTTTTCTGAGAATGTAAAATATGTAATCTTTTTTTTTTTTTTTTTGGCCTTGATCACCAGGAAACTTAAAGCTACATTTAATACTCAGATCTGGAAGTTATATCAGTCTTAATGAGTCTTGCTGGTTCTTAATGAGTTTTGCTGGTTCTTTTCTTTCTTTTTTGGCTAGATACAAATATTTCTTTTAAAATAAGCACACATAGCTGTTTCTTATGTTGGGTACTCAGCCTTCTAATTCTTCCCCTCCTTTTTTGCATAGTTTCATATATGGTTTTTATTATTGGACACCCTAAGTCTTCTGTGGAAATAAACACAATGATAGTTTTATTTCTCACATGCCCTCATGTCCTACTATTAGTTTTCTTTTGATTTATTTTATTTTTGTGGTGCTGAGGTTTTTAACACAGCTTCATGCAAGAGCTTTACTATTTGAGCTGTGTCTTAGCCATTTTTACTTTAGTTGTATTTTGGATACAAAGGTTTAAACCTTTGCTTAGATTGGTGTCATTGCAATCCTTCTGTCTCCTTCCAGGCACAGTATTCATCTCTACGCACAGCTCTTTTTTTATTGTTGTTAAATTTTAGATAGGATTTCCTTACCTTTGTTGGGCTTGGCGTTCCATCTCTGCCTCCAAAGTAGCTAGGATTACAAAGTAGCGCAATGATTCTCAGCTAGCCAGTTCTGGGGCTTGAATTCAAGGCCTGGGTACTGGCCTTGAGCAAGGCTAGTACTTTACCACTTGAGCCACTGCTTCCCTTCTGGCTTTTTTTGTAGTTAATTGGAGATAAGAGGCTTCACTGCTAGCGCTACCATCCTTCCATCTCTGCCTCCTAAACGGTTGGGATTAAAGCATAAGTCACTGGCCAGCATCCCTAATACAAGGTACTGAGCGGCTCTGAAATTCTTTTACCCTTACGTGGGCTTGGCTTATGGAACACTGCTGATCGAGATGTCTGTGTTTATGAGCTGATAAGCCTGGGCTCAGTTTTAGGGTTGTCATTTTAGATTGAGTAGTAGGAAGGAAGGAATTGCCAAATGATTAATACTGTTGAGGGCAGAATTTTTCATCGATTTTATCTGGTTTATTTCCACTGTGAGATTTTGGTTATTTTCCCAAGGAAGGGATTAAATAAGTGTTGATTCAGAGAAACTAGATAACTAGTTTCTGAATATTAAAGTCTAACTTAAATCTTGCTGTTTCCAGAGGATTTGAGTTTTTCACTTAGTGCCTTTCAGTGTCTTTCCTTAGTTATTCTAGTTGCTGTGGATGTGTTTAAGTGGTGCTTACGCTTTGGAAAAGCTAACACATAAGTTAATTTTTAAACTTGTGGCGTCAGTAATTATTTGGAAGCAAACTAAAGAAACCTACAAAAGTAGGTCTATGCTTACTGTAATGCCTGGATGATTCCCAGGTATTTTTCGTAGAGGATTTTTTTTTTTTGGCCAGTCCTGGGCTTGAGCTCAGGGCCTGAGCCATATCCTTGGACTTTCTCAAGGCTAGAGCTCTACCACTAGAGCCTCAGCACCACTTCTGGCTTTTTTCTAAGTAGGTGGTACTGAGGAATTGAACCTGGGTCTTCTTGCATGCTAGGCAAGCACTCTACCACTAGGCCAAACTCCTGGCCCATTGTAGAGAATTTTTTAAAGTGAGGTCTGTGGAGTTGTTTAATAAATAATTTATTCATTGTACTTTTTTATCTTTATAATTCTGGTAAAGTCTTACCCTGAAACTCACATACAGGGCCTTCTCAGTTTGCATCTGCCTTTGAAAAAAGACATTCTATGCTTTTTGAATAGTTGGGTTGAGATGTCATTGTTTGAGGCAGGGATAGGCCACAGTTAAATGCCACATTTTTTTAGGCCTCCTCGTCTTTATTAGTGATGTTCGGCATATAGTTCCTGTTTTACCTCTGCTACCTTCTCCCTTATTGTCATCCCTTTTCCAGTAGTCATGGTTTCTTTTTTTTTTTTGCCAGTCCTGAAGTTTGAACACAGGGCTTGAGCACTGTCCTTGGACACTTCTTTTATTTTATTTTTTTATTTTATTTTATTTTTTGCCAGTTCTGGGCTTGAGCTCAGGGCTTGAGCACTGTCAAGGCTAGAGCTCTACCTCTTGAGCCAGAGCACCACTTCTGGCTTTTTGCTACGTATGTGGTACTGAGGAATCGAACCCGGGTCTTTGTGTATGCTAGGCAAGCACTCTACACTAGGCCAAACTCCCGGACCCTCCTGGTTTCTTCTTCTGAACAGAAAATTTCCAGTGATATTTTCTTAAGAGTGAGGGTATAGTTGGAGAAGTTTTTTTTGTTTTAACTCATGAATGAATGGCTTTCCAACTGTTGTTCTATATATATCCTAAGGAGGACTGTTACTACTTCACACATGGGACTCAAAGTGAGCAAAATTTGTCAAGATCCAGGCTGGGAGCGTAGCCTAGTGGTAGAGTGCTTGCCTAGCATGCACAAAGCACTGGGTTCCATTCCTTAGTACCACATACACATAAAAAGCCAGAAATGGTGCTGTGGTTCAAGTGGTAGAACACTAGCCCTGAGAAAGCTCAAGGACAGCACCCAGGCTGTGTGTTCAAGCTCCAGGACTGGCAAAAAAAAAATAAAAAAAAATTGCAGGTCTGAAATGGACATTCTCCCCTCCCTATGGAGACTTGTGTTTATACGCCAAAGGTATTAGTTTAGGATATCCAAAGGAAAAAGGTGTTATTTGTGTCAGGGATAGAAATGGATTATTCTAGTTTTTTTCTTTACTGTATTTTGAATATTGTGAAACCAGTTTGGCAAAGAGTTGTACATATGTAAAGTTGGATTTTGTGGAATGTATTAATTGGGCTGATGTTTATGAAATGTGTAATGAAAGGGTCAGTCTTCTGGGCACTGATTCTTGATGGGCTATTTGCCCTTGGGGAACTTAATGGGTCACGAGGGAAGGGAAGGACATACTTACGGTAATCATGTTACGTAAAATAGTTGCCCATTCTACTTTGGAAGCAACACATCTATCATTTTTCTTATTGAGCACTTCCTGATTAGAAGAGATTTTATGCCAACATCTTATTAAACCTTAGAATACATATGTGCTTTTGGTTGTTTGGTTGAGAGAACTGGGGCAAGGAACCATTCTTAGGTGACATCACCCTTAATAAAAGTTACATTAATGGATTTCCTGACCCACCACAGTAAAAAAAAATACTAACCATCCAAATGTTTATTTTAGAGAAAAATGCCTTTTGTCCCAGAGTGGCATGTAAACCAAAAATCATATATTAGAAATAAGTACTTTGATTCACATTTATGCTTGAAAATATTGCCTGCCTTCATAAGTAGGGCTTCTCTGTGGGAATGCCATGTGAGAAGTAGACATTTATAATCTGACTTTACAGGGCTTAGCGTTTGGGAAACTAGATGATAGCAGGGGTGGGGGTAGGGAAGGAGATGTAGGTACAAAGGCAAAGGCTCCTTTGGTCATGTCAAAGATGGAAATCCCAGGATCTCAATTTAAAAATAAGGAATAAATACTGTGAGAATTATCAGCTCATCTCTGGGGGGGGGGCGGGGATTAAAAGTAAACCATGTTTTGAGTGTACTTTTGTTGGTTTGCTGGAAATCAGCATTGGATTTCTTGTTTCTTTTCCTCCTCCTCCTCCTCCTCCCCCTTGTCGTCCTCCTCCTCCTCCTCCTCCTCCTCCTCCTCCTCCTCCTCCTCCTCCTCCTCCTCATCATCATCATCATCATCAGAGGTAGGACAGCTGGTCCAAAAGTGCTTTAGAGAGAATTTAATATAATACTTTTCTTCTCTCCAGTGACCAGATAATTTTTATTTTTAACTTAAGTTTTGCTATAGTCTCAACTCTTCTGTTCACAGACAACTTTTTGAACATTGCAACCTTCTTCATTTCTGCATTTCACAGTAAAACATGGTAAACATGTTTGCCTTCTCTCTTCCTGAGATGGAAAAAGGAAGTGCCAAGTGGATGCACTATTAAAATTCTAATGCTCCATTACACTGCCATTAAGTATTTCTTCGAAGTAAGAGTCATTTCACCATGACACATGGTATAGAAAGCCTTGGTTTTGAGTGGAATATTCCAATTGTCCACTGCTTTCTAATGAAACATTTTTCATTGTAACAAAATATATAAAACAAATTTTCTGATACAATTCAGTAGCATCAAGTGCATTCCTTTAAAATGTTAATATATTTAATATATTAATGTAGTTAATATAAAGGTAATATATAGAGGGCTTACAGTTACATAATATGGGTAATGAGTACATTTCTTTTTGAACAGTGTTACCTCTTCCTGTTTTCTCCCAGCTTTTCCTTCCTGACCCTCTTTCCCCACAAGTCATTCAGTTCATTTTCAACATTGGGTCTAGTATCACTGATGCATTTATTCATCCTTTGTTCCACTATTTCTGTGCTTCCCCTTCCCCTCCCCAAATCAGGTAAACTTACATACAAGACAAAAAGTCAGAAATAAACAGCAACAAAAGGGGAAAAAACAGGGGAGAAAATCCCAGATAAAGTAAAATAAAAATCCTCTTGTTTCCATTTTTTAGAGTTCATGTCAATAAACATTTTATTTGATCATATGCACATAACTATTGAGCCTTTGTGACCCTATCCTAAGAATATCCTTCAAGTACATTCTTAATGTTGCTTAACATTCACTGTTATCATAAATATAAGTCCCACTTCTTTTCCCCTCAGACCTTGGCTCCACCATTCGACTTCCTGTATCTGTAAATTTGGTGGTTCAGAGTCCTCATGAAGCTAGAATCATATATTTGGCCTTTTGTAATTGGTTATTTCATTTAGCATGCTGTCCTCAATATTATTGAACATAGACAAGAAATTACTTGTATGATTGCTGGATTTAACTCACTGGTTCAGATCGAGCCTGCATTTGAGAACTGAAAGTGCAGTAGAAAAGGTGTGCTCATGTTAGGTCCGTATTGTTTTGTGAAGTGTGTTGGTCATTGGCATGATGGAAAATGGCTAACACTGAAAGTGTCCATACTGAGCCCCCTGTGGCTGGGTGGCGATTCCCTTGGTGCCCACACTGTCTCAGGAGTTTGGTCTTTGCCTCTCCACTGACAAATCCCTAGGAGACAAGACCTCATATAGGTCAGTAGAAACTACTTCTACTAGGCATGTTGAACTCTAGAACCTCTTTATTCAGTACAGAAGTACAACTGCTTTATTATTCATTCTTACAAGTAACTTAGTTTTTTTTTTTTTTTTTTTGCCAGTTGTGAGGTTTGGTCTCAGGGCCTGAGCACTGTCCTTGGACTTTCTCAAGGCTAGAGCTCTACCCTTAATTCACAGTACCACTTGCAGCTTTTTTCTATGTATGTGGTGTAGAGGAATCGAACCTGGGTCTTCGTGCATGCTAGGCAAGCACTCTACCACTAGGCCAAACTCCCAGCAAGTAACTTAGTTTTATAATCTACTTATTCCAAAGGTGAGTAAAGTATATTTTCCTTAAAAGCCATCATAAACAGCTATTTTAATAAAAGACCTCATATTTCTTTTCTCAGAGGGACACAGTGTGTTAGAGTATCATGATCTTTGGAATTGAACAGACATGGATTTAAACTTCCTGTTGCTGGCTAGCTAAGGCCAGTTACATAGAAATTAGGAAGAGACCTCACCATCTATGCAGCATCTATAGGACCATGGATAACCTTTGTTGAGGGGGGAGATTCACTGGGAGAAATGAGATGTGATGTTATTTTAAAAATCATATGATTTCATTTCCTGCATTTCATGTGAACTAATAATAATACAGTTTCCTAATTGCTTTTCTATTGGTTTACCAAAATGTACTGGTGATCTTTCAGAGGCACTTAGGCTGTTTTTCCCCCCTTTGTTCAGTTTTTGACATTGCCTGATAATTTCTAAAAAAATCACATGGCCTCAGTAACACACTTGAAGTCATGAGAGAAGCATATGTGAGCCAAGCAATATCTCTTGATCAGTATTTTCAGGGTGTACTGTGGAACTCTTTCCCGACTGTGGCTCACCTGTCCCTGTGAGATATGTACCTTCTACTGGGATAGGTGTTGCATGTCATTGTTGATTACTGAAATTAGATGTATGTCCATGCCTCAGTAATTGCAGTTTCTCATGTACTGTTCTAATGTAGCTTTGCTATTTCCTAGTAATCAGGAATAATGTGGAATGTGAAGGGAACCTTGTTTCAGAAAGGAGGATCCTTCAGCCAAGGCTCACACAGATGGGTGGGCAGACCTGCCTAGAACTGAAGTCCCCTCTCCCTGGTTGTGTTCCTGCTATGTTAGCCTTTGCCTGCTCTAGGAAACTCTCAGCACACTCCATAGGTGGATGAGATGCATGAATTATGGCTTTACAGAGTGCAGCTTTGATCATCTTACAGTCTGTATGTTCTTACTATTTTAAGGACTTGTAAGGAGATTAAAAGTGGACTGTTCTGTACTCAGAAAAATGTGTCTACAGAAGTTGAAAAGGTGGTCCTGTGAATGCTGGCTGAGAATGGCATGCAGTCATCAGGGCTGGAGAGTGGACTAGCCTGTATTGTCATAGCAGTGAGGGAGCTGGCTCATAAGGTAAAATATTTGCTTTTGTAAATAGATTTAGCTATATTGTGCACCAGATGTTTATCTTAGATAAAATTGCTGAGTTCTCATGCATAGCTGAATTTTACTTGTGCTGTTAGAGACTCTGGAGCTGAGAGGTGAGTGACTGGTACTGGACTTGGTAACCCTTGTTTTATATCATTTTATTAGTTATTGTATAATATAATGTCATTCAGTTGTACAGAATTCCTGCTTTCTGAAATTATCTCAGCTTCTCCCTTTGAACTTGAAGTGACTTAAAAAAATTCAGAAAGAGAGCTTCCTGAGAGGTAGTCTGCACTTTCCCACCATCTGGAAAACTAACCACTGTGGGGAGGCATTTTTTTTTTTTTTACTGTGATTTTTCTATTGTTGCCTTCGGGAAGGCCTTGCAGATGTCTTAAGGAGTCCTGTCTTTATAAGCTTTTGTCACTTAACCTTTGGTAGGTTACAGGGGTAGGGAGATTTCCTGGGCAAACTTTTTTCCTGCTAAAGAATGACTTTTCAAAGCCTTGCATTTTCACAATTAAAGCAGAATGAACAACTGTGTGTTTAAAGTAAGTAAATACTGAGATCTTCTTACAGGCTGTTGAATGTAAGTGTATGAATTTTAAATTTGTGGGAGACTAAATATATAAGCTATGTTGTGATAACGAGTGGTATTGGATATCTTGGCCTGAAAGGGAGCTTTATAATATGTGGCTTCTTTTGCAGACATGTGTATTTTTGTTTCTTTAAATGCTGCTGGGTATGCTGGTTCACACCTGTAATCTCAATTCTTCAGGAAGTGGAGACAAGAGGCTCTTGGTTTGAGGCAAGCAGTGGCAAAATTTAGTGAGGCCCTGTCTCAAAACCAAAAACAAGTTAAGTGTGTTAGCTGCTGCACTGAAGGGTAGGTAGAGGCTAGCTGGTAGCTCGAAGGAGGGGTGTGCAAAAGGCCTTGGGGGTGTGGCTTAAGAGGTAGAACTCTCAAGAGAGGAAATCTGAGTTTAACCAGAAACTGCTAAAATAAAAAAGTTCTTTAAAAAACCTAGCCATGTCTCTGCTGTTCAACCCGTGCTCCTTTTTTTTTTTTTTTTTTTGCCAGTCCTGGGCTTGAGCTCAGGGCCTGAGCACTGTCCTTGGACTTTCTCAAGGCTAGAGCTTTACCACTTGAGCCTCAGCACCACTTCCGGCTTTTTTCTATGTATGTGGTACCGAGGAATCGAACCCGGGTCTTCATGCATGCTAGGCAAGCACTTTAACCACTAGGCCAAACTCCTGGCCCCTTAACCCGTGCTCTTGTATCTAGGATCCTGATGATTAAATCATACATTCACTTTCTAGTAGAATGGGATTATCCAGTGAAGATAATCTGAAGTACTTAGTTACACTTTGAATGTTTGTGTCTCTGCCTCCTCCCTGCTTCCAGCTCTTTTTTTTTTTTTTTTTTTTTTTAAAGAAATCCTACCTTTAGGGGAGGGGAGAGGGAAATGGGGACAAAAACATGAGAAAGGGTAGCAGTGTTTGTGAAGTAATGCACCTTCTATCTGGCGAATATAATAATTACAATTACAATTCAAAAAAAAAAAAAAAAGAAATCCTCCCTTTCCTCTATGTGTCAGAATAAGGAGGAGGGGTCCTGGGAGCTGTTAGGTGGTGAGCTTGGAAGCCCCTGAAGGAGGCAGAAGAGCTTCTGTCTGCTCCTCAGGAGGTGCAGGGAGCAGACCCTTGCAAACAGGAAGCAGTCCTCACCAGAGTCCCTATATATAGACCATGGCTGCTGCCTCCATGTCTATTCTTTTCCCAGCATTCAGGGCTGGAAGCAGTTTGGTTCTAGAGCCTGAGCTATGCAAAATAGAACTTGACTTGAAATTGTTTTGCTCGTTGTCTTCACCTTTTCCCTAGTACATGTAAAGAGAAAAAGAATATTTCTTTTCTGAACATGTGACCACTACATAGCCCTCTGGAAGGCGCTGAGCGTAATCTGCTTCTTCTGCTTGCTGGAGATTAGGACCCAGTATCTTGAGCAACTGAGCCGTGGTATTTAGTCCCTGTTAATACCTAGCTGATGAGAAAAGGGATTTAAATGCCCCCCTTCATCTTGTTGTAATAATTTCCACAGTGGTGTGGCTCTTCCTGTTTTACCACTCTTTCCTGCCTGGTCTAGTATGCACAAATATTTGATGAAACATAACATTGACTTAGACAAATGTTTCTCTTTCTCTGACTCCCTGTCTGTCCTACATGCATACACACAACACACACACACACACACACACACACACACACACACACACTCACACTTGTTTTTGCTAGATGTATTTTTCAATGACTTTTCATTTGCAAAAATTATGTATTATATTAGAATAGGGTAATCATTTACCTGTGTGCTTTCATATTTATTTACATGAAAATAAAATGGACAGTAGTGCTGGTAAATGTAATGTTAAATACTAGCTTAACATATGAAAACTTTAATTTATGAAAAGTGTGTTCATTCTGTAGCTGCTGAAAATGATTTAGAAATACTTGTTTATTGTAGAAGATAGACTTTCTTAGTTGGCAGTTTTTGACCAGCCTCTGGGCTTGCCTAGCCTGCCTGATTGGTTATGAGTTGAGGCTGAGAAGGTATCTGATACGGTTGCTTCCCTCAGTCCTAGATAACAGAAGAGCACACCTGTAAGAGGCTAAGCCCATCCCAGAAGAGGCCTTGACCTCTTCTAAGATAGTGCTGGGGAGTAAGATAGGGACTTGAGCCTTTTATGTCTCTTTGAGGTACCTGGCACCAGGTCTCTCTTCTGGCCTTTTCATTTGGCTAGGGCCTTGTATCTCCAGGCTTGGCTTAGCTATTTCTGCTATCCTAAAACTTGAATGGAAGGTTTGACTGAAGAGAAGTGCTGAGCAGGGGGCATTGCTCTGCATGTCTGTTTTTTCTAAACAATGCTAAAATGGTTATACTTGAATGATATACTTTATTGAGCAGATGGTGCAGTCTTCATGCAGTGCATATACATGTGTGCATGCAAACACACATAGACATAGTGCAAAACATAGCTCGTCATAACATGTACCTTCCTCTTCCTGCCATGGAATTGTGGTTAACACAAATCACATTATCAAGAAATACTGTCAAGCACTATTTTCCACACTCTATATTTCTGTTTATTGTTGGCAGTTATATCTGCAGATTCATGAGCATTTTCTGGATTTAGTTACCAAATACACATCATTCATGAAACATGAGGGATTTAAGAAAACTCAGGGGTGAGCAGAGGTTTGAATAAATGTGATTTGTGAGGCAGGCATCTGAGGATTGCATTCCAAGAGGCAGTGCCTTGCTTCTTTTCATCAGGATATCTGTCCCTACAGCAAGCAGCACTTTTTAATGTGTACATGTATACCTAGGCTTTCTGGCACACAGATATTGTGGAGTACCAACTCCCCTGGAGACATCATTTACTAAGACCAGCTAACAGCCCTGCAGATAACAGAGGTGAGGGTATAACTCCTTCCCACTTTCCTGTGTTCTTTCTACCAGCATTTGCCTCTGTGGGTTTTCTTATCCCTGGATTCTCCTATACTTTCCCCTTCCACCGTTCCTTCTCACCTGGCTCTCCCATGAGTGCTTTGTCCCTAGCCTGTGGTCAGCCAACTCTCTTGCTTCTATCCCAGCCTCTTCCTTCCTGTCTACCTTAAAGCTGCTCTCAAAGTTCCCAGCCTTATGGCAGCTCAGTGAAATGGGCCCTGTGCCACACCCCCATGTCCCCACTTTGGATCTAAAGGCAGAGGATGGGAACATTGTTCTTAGGGTCATATTCAGATCATTCCTCTTCCACTTGGTGCCTTGTTGAGGGCTTAGTTCCATCCTGCTTTGTCTTCTGCCTGTCTTTACAGTCAATTACTGGCCATCGCTCCTTATTCAGTGAATGTCTGTGCACTTGATTTCAGTCTTCTGTTCCAGGTAATCCTGTGGGTTCAAACTCTCGGGGGTGGAGGGGCGTTGCACAATCCAGAGTTGCCAGGGGTGGGCCCAGGCGAGGGCAGACTTGGACCTGAAGAGGTGCCCAGGATACAACATTGCAGTATCAGACTGGGATTAACGAGCCACTCCCACAAGTCACTGTTGTAGATCTTGTGTTTGATACATGGAACTGCTTCTGACCTGAAATTCTGTGATCCAACCCACTGACCAGAACCTTCTGTCCTTCAGTACTTCTGACAGGGCATCTCAATCAGGCTCTTACCTCCTAGGGTTCCTTTTCAGTCCCTTCTTCCTCTTCTCTTCTTGTGTGCCATGCTGTCCTTCTCTACCCCAGTTTTCCACTTCCACAGCCAGCACTTATCAACACCCTCCCACAGCCATTCCCTTATCAGCACCTTGTGTTTCTTCTCTCTGTGCCCTCCAACCCTGCACAATTGGGCTGGCCATGCTGCCATGCCCTGGATGGCAGAGCCCGGCCATAGAAAGTTTTCCAAGCGGTTACTATCAAATCCTATTCCATCTTCCCAGGGGCTCTCACTAACTTGGAAATTAGGTATCTCCTTATCAGCTGCTTCTCACTCTCTGTGATGACCCTTTAGCTTTCTCAGCACTTCTCAGATGTGTAGTGTCACACAGCCCCATGCCACCTCCTCTGGTCATTCTCAGCAGATAATCTTTCTGAGATAAGATGAGTTGAGTTCTGGCCACTATCTGTTCTTCCCATTTTTCTGTTCACTTTCTACAGTCAACTTCACCACTTCTGTCTTTTCTCACCTGTTCTAACCTCCCTGCTGATGTTTTCCTGTTTAAGCATTTCCAGTGTTTCAAGTCTCTCCCACCTTCACAACAAAATGGAGCCAACAGTGCCAGCCCAAGCCAAATGCTCCTTCAGCTAGTTTTCTCTCCTTTCCTCCATTAAATATCTTGGGTGGATGCTCTGCTTTTTGACATGTACTAGTTACCTATCGCTGCAGAACTAATGGGTACAAGCTCGGAGTTCTAAACACTCATTGATTTTAAAATTTAGATTCTGTGGGTTGACTTCAAAACAAGAAATTTAAATGACAGGTTTAGCTAATTACAAATAACCTTTGATGTCATGCTCAAACTTCACAAGCCATAGTGTCTTAAAGATTAGTTTATACTGGGGATTCTAAAATCAAAACAATGGTTTTTGCCTACATACCATTGATCTGTTTTGGATTTGGAGTAGGACAATAGAGGAATAGTTAAGTCAGTTATAATGCATCCATACAGTGGCATATTACACAACCAGGCTGAAGTTTTTTTTTTATTCCAGATGAAATGCTATATATGTAATGATTGCCTATGCAGTATGCATCTAATTTTTCTTAAAAAATGAAATTAAATGAAATTTGTCGAGATATGAATATATTTAGTGACACATTTGTGGTAATATTTTGTTTTCTTTATGCATTCCTGTATTTTCCAATTCTGCATGATCAGGAAATTCCCTCTAAAAACAAGAAAACAAGTTTTATTATTTTTTATTTAAAATAAGTGTGCATATTAACAGATGTCCTTTCCTATATGAGATTGCCTCATACAGGAAAACCCATAGTGTTTCTAATTGGAGTGGAGGTACTAAACAGTATCTCAAATTTTTGGTTTATTTATCATATTAATGTTCTTTTCTATGACTGTATCAAGTTTCCATTTCCTTTTCTGTTTATCTTACTACCAAGTTATTGATTTAGTAGAAAAACAATGTAAGACTTATTTGAAAATTTATGTAAGTTGAACTTCGTTATTGTTTAAGGCAGCACTGCTTTTTATCTAAAGCGGTTGGCAAAGGGCCATCCCTCAGAGGCCGGGCTGCCTTGGTGGTTGGGAAGTAAGTTGGCTGCCCCCTGCAGCCCCCTTCTGAGTCAGTGTGCTGAGACCTGTGGCCCGGGCTGTGAGTTGCCCGTTTTTCCTTAGTTTTATGACTTGAAGTTGAAGTGACTTAAAAAAAATGCTCAGGGCTATTCTCAGGTGGGGATTGGGTCCCTGCTTATTCTTGGATATCGAGAGGGCTTTTCCAAGCATTCATTTGTGTCCTCTGTGGATAGGAATCCAAATTTGATGATGTTTTCCTGAACATGGAGTATCTTACCATGTTTTATTTCTTTGTTTTACAATGCTTGTCTATAATGAGGAGATTATGGAGATGTCTGAAACCTTTCATGTGTTTATGGAATAGGATAATATTCTACAGACCATCCACAAAGTATGAAATGAGCAGCTTTGCACCCACTCTTTGCCATGTAGAGCATCTCCATTTTCACAGTTTGTTTCATGAGAAACTCCTAAGGTTTCTATTTCTATAAGGGTGCTTCCAAAGGCACCACTCACTCTGTTAGCAAGACTACTGAATTGCTTATTCCAATATTGCTTCACATTAGAAGATCATCCTATCTTCTGCTTAAAACCATTGTAAATACTGTGCTTGGGACGTCCCTAATGGCTAGAATAATCATTGCATTTGAAAATATGCTAATTAATTTCCATCCCATTTTATGAGATGGATATTTTGCAGTGTAGGAAATGCATTCCAAATACAGCTAATGATTTCTTTTGTAGAAACTGCTGCTTACATTTATTTTTCCTTGGGTCTGCTATTTATGTATTATAAGAGGCTTGGAAGGATTTTTCACATTCTAAATTAAGGAACAAGGAACACTGTTGTTATTGTATTACCATAACTACAAAGTACATTTTTTAAAGTAAACAGATCAGATACTCTTGAAGCAGATGTGTACATCTATTGCAAATGGTGTGAAACATTGAAAGAGCCCGGAAGAGGATGTTGTTTGTTCTAGGACAATTCTTCTTATATTTAGAGAAGATTCTTATCACTTCCTCTACCCAGCAGTAAAGGAAAAGTCCTGTGATAACTGAGTGAGAAGCTGCTGAAGTTTGGTTCTTGAGTGTTCCCTTACCGCCTGTGTGCTAAAAGGCTTGGTCCTCAGCCAGTGGTGATGGGGATGATGATGAAGGTGATGAAGACTTTAAGAGATGGAGCCTAGTGGGAGATTTTACGTACTTGGAGGCGTGCTTTTGAAGGGGTTGTGGGATCTGGGCATGCCTGTATTGAGGCACAAGCCCTGTTGTTGGTGGTGTGGCAGTTGTAATTGGTTCTTCTTTAGTGCACCTCAACAGTCTGAAAATAAAATTGACAGTTTCTGGGATGTGTAATTTTGTTACTCTTTAATTGAAGCTATTCCACTCAGTACTTGAAGATTTTTTTTCTCCTACCTTTTCATCTACTAAATTTCTGGGTCTCTAATTCATTCAGTTCTTAGAAGCTTAGTAAGAATACAAACTCTAAAAACAAACCTTTATTAAACCCAGTAGAACATATTGTTAAAGAGTTGATTTTGTTTTTCAAACTGAGCAACAAAGCCTCGATGGTCTGCCATTCTACATAGTAGAGTAAGCAGTCCTGTTTGTTGAGCTTCCTTCTAGACCTCTAGTTGTCTATCCTTCCTGTCTTTACCAGAGTTAGTCAGTATGGACTTCCACATCTGGAGTTCAGAAGTTGAGAAGGAAATACACTTCAAAAAATTGAGTCAGGAGTGTTTGTTGGCTAGTTGTCCACTCTGCTTAATTGCCTTTCTAGAGACTTATGGAAATTTCTGTCTGATTTTGGTTATTCTCTGACTTAGTAATAATTCAGGTTATACTTGGTAAACAAATAATCTTGTGAAACTTAATGTACTTCATTCAGCATTTTTAGAGAGGCCAAGGTGTTTTTTTTTTCCTTTATATCTCAGGATGAAAAAAAATTCACAGGTGATTCATTTGCTTTTTAATTCTAAATGCTAGAGGAAGAACATATTGGAGTTTTGAAAAGGTGTACCTGCTGTACATGTGTGCACAGGCAGGAGAGGCAGATAATTATGGATTGTGTTCTGAATTCCAAAGTCTAGAAGTGCTTAAGTGAGGGAGTTTAGGGAAGTGAGAGGACTCTGGGTACCATGGAGGATAAGGTGGAAAACCTAAGGGTGTGTGTGTGTGTGTGTAGGCAGTGTGTATGTGTGGAAGGGGGTTACCTAAACTAAAGTAGATGAGGTCAAAGATGAATTTATTCTTTTTCTAAAACTTTCTGGCTGACTGACCTTGGGAGAATTGCTAATCTCCCTGAGCCTCAGCTAGTCTTCTTCCAGAAAGGACATAGGATTCCATTATGGAACTGTTGGGAGGGTAAGAAAGTCGGATCATGGGGCTTAAACAGTGTCTGGAATGCAGTGCTTTTGGTGTTAGCTAGTAGTAGGAGAAACATTTCTGTGGGTTATATGGGAAAAAGCCAGTAAGGCAGATGTAGAGCTACATAGCAAACTTCAAATTAAACAGCACATAACCAATTTAAACAGAGCACAAACCCAACTGGGGTGTGGGCATTGTAGGAAGTGGAATAGAAATTCATGTTTCCCACAACTAGTAAAAAATGTTTTTTTTATGCCATCACCAATATGTTACAAATAAACATGTGTATAGTCTTATATTTTCTCAGTATAAAGTTTATTGAGCTATTTCATAACTCTAACAAATAGATTTAGTCTATTGCAGGCATTGGAGACACAGTAGTGTATGAATCAGAAAACGCTGTGCCCCTGTGTAACTGTTTACAGAGAATATAATATAAGTTAAACTAACATAGCTTGGAGAGTAAGAGACAAACTTCTGACAGATGTCAGCAGTGGAGGAATTACATTAGCTAAGTGAAAGGGGGAGAGTGTTGGTTGATTTAAAGGATGAAAGATCAAGCAGAGGAAGGAAGAAGATCGGATGGGCATTGACTTGGGAGAAGCCTGCTCCAGATTAAAAGTGCTAGTGTGCAAGTGAGTCTGGCATGCTCTAGTGTGGCTCAAAGGCAAGGGATAAGGGAGGAGGATAAGGAAGCAAGCCTGGGGTCAGGTATGGAGTGGGTGTTCCTGCCTTGGCTTTGGAAAACCCATAGGAATGATTCCTAACAATTGCGTGGAAGAAAGTCAACTCTTGGTATGTGAAAGGACCTGTGTATGTGAAAGTTAACTCTGGGTTGTTTGTCTGCACACAACTATCAGTATCTGGATATCTTAGAGATGTGGCAATGGACAACGGAGCCAGGCAGGACCAGAGTTGGGCCTAGTGGTAGAGTGCCTCCCTAACATGCACGAAGATCAGGTTCTAGCCTTGAGCAAGCCCAAGGACAGTGCTCAAGCCCTGAGTTCAAGTGCCAGGACTTCCCCTGCCCAAAAAAAAGAACTAGAGTGTTCTACCATATTAGCACAGAGTTTTCTATATTTGCTTTTGAAAGCACTCCATCCAAAAATAGATGATTTGGCATATCTTTTCATTTGCTTTGCTAAATCCATTTTGGTTATTTACACAGTACCTTTTGTTTTGGAAAAGGATGGGAGAAGATGACATCCATGAATGTTGTAGGCACTTTCTCATTCAAAAGCCAGAGTTCATGTAATCCTACACTTTACTGTCATTGTTTATTGCCTTAAGCAAAATTCCTGGCATATTTGAGGCCTGGCCCCTGTTATTTCTGCCAGATTCTGCTAGCCACAACTGGTCCAGTCCCATCTCATACCACACCAGCAGTGCTTCATTCTGCTTTCGTTCTGTCCTGATAAAGACCTTGTTGGGAAAATAGTTTACTCCTGGTTGTTTCAGCACACTCCTGTTGCCTGGCCTGGCTTTGTCCAGCCTTTATGAAAGAATGGCACTTTGCCACCATTGTGTTGGTTTTGAATGAAGCCTGACAACCATACCCTATCTGACAAATGTTAGATACCTACCTCCCCTCCTTGAGTAAATAGACTGATAGGTGTTATATTACTCACACCTACTGTGCCTGCCAAATAAGTATTTCCTAAGGTCAATGGAAGGAGTGAATGGGATGGAGGTGCTTTTGAGGGTTGGAACAGTAGAAAGGAGGATAGAATAATTAAACCAACTCCTGGGGGTGGGGAGAGGGAAATGGGGACCATGACATGAGAAAAGATATCAGTGTATGTGAAGTAATGCACCTTCTATCTGGTGAATATAATGTAACCCTTCTATTAATTATAATAAAAAATATATGAAAAAAAGAAATCAACTCCTGACTCTGAATAGGTAAATTTGTATGGTTTGCATATGTACGTGTGTACGCGCGCATGCACAAGCATGCATGTGTGTATGTGGGGGGGGAGGAAGAGAGAAGGGGGGAAGCAGGGAGGGTGAGAGAGAGAGAATGAGGCATATAATACAGACCAGAGATATTGCTCCATCTAGCAATAGTAAGAGGTAGAGATCAGAAGGCAATGTGAACCCTACAAAGTTTTGGAAATGAATAAGTCTGTGTGGGAATTCTGGCTCTCAGGTTATTTGCTTCAGGAATTTAAGCAGATCTCTGAACCTCTGTAGCTCTCAGAACATAGTATTAGGTGCCAGCCCAAGGCAAATATTTTCTGGTTATTTCTAATCTGTAATTAGCTGATTGGTGGCAGAGCTGGATTTATGAAACGTTTTAAACTCTTCTCTAGTACTATTACTATTGACTCATTTCTTTCTTTATCAGCAAGAGAATGTGATAAGTTTTTGGTTTTTCCCTTAAATATTTTGCCCTATGGGGCCTTTAGGTGTTATGTTTTGGGTATCTAGGCCTGGAAAACTTCTTTAACTTGAAGTAGACTTTTGTTGAGCTTTTTAGAAGTTATGCAAATTGTTGATTGGGTATCAAGCATATTATTATTATTAATCTTGTCTTTTTCAGAGGCAAATGCTGTTAATTTTCAATAAGTGATTTATCTTGTCTGTCTAATTTGTATGGAAACTATTGAAACTGATTTTGAGAACTATTTTAAGAAATAGAATAAAAATAGTTTGTAGGCTTCCATCACATTAAGAGACTGTAAATAACTGTGAACAAATGGAATTATTGAAGTCCTCTTTGGTTTGTGTTCTCCATTCTCTTTCTCTTATACACAGATGGGGTGATTTCTCTAGCAGCTGGAGTAAAGGTAGTTTAAGATTCGAGGAGAAGCAACACTGGCTGTCATTTGTTCATGTCCTTCTTATTCATTAACATAACCAGTAGTCCTATTTGCTTGGAATGGGAACAGGAACTTTTATAATGGTGTTCTGATCATGGTAACAAGAATCATGAGAGGAGAAGCTGAAAGGGAATTGCTGGATGCTGAGTTCTTGGGTTGCCACAAGAGAACATTTATGACTTGGGTAACTTTAGGCAGAGCAGCTGAATTCTCAAAGAGCACCGGATATCATATTTCCTCGCATTAACTCCCTAGTCTGTTATTTTACTTAATTGTGATGGCTGCTGTAGGATTTAAACCCTTGGTGATCACTTGATATGTAACTTGACTGCATTATGATTAGATGGTAGCAGATTTGATTGAAATGCTACAGATTGCCAGAGTGAACAGCTTGATGGGGAAATATGTTGGGTTCTTGGTGCTTAAAGCCCAAATACCAGATGGTAAGGCCTTGAGAGCTTTAAGTTCAGTGTCCAGAGGTTGGAATTCTCACATACTTGTGGGCAAGGGGTAGAGGAGGTGACTCAGAGCGCTTTATTTTAAGAGAGACACAGTTTTACTTGATGATGGCGCTAACGAGTCAATAGGAGACTATTGCAGAAGTCCTGAAAGATCCTTAAAAGCATCAAGTTTCAATGAACATGATTCAGATTATGCAGCTTCTACATGATACAGATTGTGACCAATATGTCTTTTCCTCATAGTAAGGCAAGTGATTATTTCTTTAAGATCTCTTTAAAAAAATTTTTTTTTGGTCTGGGAGAGGGAATAATACTCTTGGGACTTGAACTCAAGGTCTGGGTGCGCTCTCCATGAGCTATTTGTTCAAAAGTAGAGTGATGCCACTTGAGTCAGAGCTCCATTTCTGGCTTTTTGGTGCTTAATTGGAGATAGAATTTCATAGACTTTCCTGCTCAGCTGGCTTCTTGAGTAGCTAGGCTTTACAAGTCTGAGCCATGGGTGCTTGGCAAAGGCTACTTTTAACTCTAGAATTAATTCAACTTTTCAAATCTTGATTTATTATGATTATTATAAAATAAATATTACTATTAAATAGATTGAATTTTTTTTTTTTTTGCTAGGCCTGGGCACTGTCCTTGGACTTTTGCAAGGCTAGAGCTCTACCATTTGAGCCACAGCACCACTTCCAGCTTTGTTGGTGTATGTGGTACTGAAGTCCTGAACCTGGGTCTTCATGTATCCCGTACTCCCAGCCCCTATTCAATAAATTAAATTTAATATTAGTATTAAATAAATCAAGGTTTAGTTAATGTTTATTATTTAATAAGATTATTATGAAATTTTATTTTGCAGTCCTGGGCTGGAATTTATAAGGCCCTATGTTAGCCATATCCCCAACCCTTGAATATTCTCTTATTTAGCACCTGATGCCCTTTTTGTAAGAATAGAGTTGTTTCAGACACTGTGCATGGACATTTAAATGTAGACTATTTGTTTTAGGCTTTCATTGTTCTCCTGTCCTTATTTGCCAACTATGTTAGCTGTGATTTAGCCCCTCTAATTTGGAAAGGCACCTTGTGCCTACTGTGTGCTCTGTGGCACATAGTCCAGGACTTTGGTATAGCCCCACGGACATCAGCATAGCCTCTGGACTTGGTGTGCTGTGTGAGGTGGGGTGACTAAGGGCATCTTAGTCTCAGAGAGCTTAGTAGTCTTGTTTTCTGTGACTGCAAGGCAGCCTGTGGGAAAAAGGCCAGGCCTGCCATCTTAGAACAACAGCCTCCACAGGGGGTGGAATTAATGTTCAGAGTTGAAGCAGAGAAGGTTAAAAGTTGATGTCAGTTACTTCCTTGTTCTGATACCCACACCCACTGCTAATGTGTTTATGTTTGAACTTTTGTCAGAACCCCCCTAGTTTAAAATGGAAGGTTTTGTGTAGATGGCAAAGTTAAGGCTGAAAGGACTTCCATTAGGATGTTTCCCATCTTTGTTATTTCCTATAGCTTTTGTTAGGAGACTGTGAGGACCAAAAGCTTGTAAGATATTGTCCTTGTTCTTGTTTTCCTTCCAGCTTTGGCGCTGAGGCCAGAGTAGCCAAACAAGGAGCCACATGAACCCTTTGCCAGAAGGTTGGTGTGCCTTAGAAAATTGTTAAATATAATATGTGTTGGTCTGTGAGGCTGCTGTGATAAACTTGCCATAGGCTGGGTGACTTAAACAAGTTATTCTCCCACAGTTCTGGAGGCTAGAAGTCCTAGATCAAGGTATAAGCTGCTTCAGTCCCTCACATAGATTCTCTTCCCACCTAGTTGCTGTCTTCCTGTGTCCTCACATGGTGCAGATGAGGTGTGAGGGAAGAACAGCAAGCTCTTGTATCTTTTCTTCCAATGAGGATAGTAATCCCCTTATAAGGGGATCCACCATGGATCCTTGATAAGCTTGGATTGCAATGGTACTGGGGATAACAGGTGCACGCCACCACATCCAGCTTTTTCTGTTGAGATGGGGGAGAGGGTCTCAAAACCATTTTTCCCCAGCTGAGAGTGTGGCCTAGTGATAGAGTGCTTGCCTAGCATGCATGAAGCCGTGGGTTCTATTCTTCCATACCACACACAGAAAAAGCTGGAAGTGGTGCTGTGGCTCAAGTGGTAGAGTGCTGGTTTTGAGAAAACCCAAGGATAGTGCCCAGGCCCCGAGTTCAAGCCCAGGACTGCCTCCTCTCCAAAACAAACCTTCTTTCCTAGAAGCTGGCCTTGACCACGTTCCTTCCCATTTTATCCCTCTGAGTAGTTAGGATTGATTACAAATGTGAGCCATTGAACCAGCCAAGTTCAAGATGCTGTGGGAACTGAAAAGAGTCCTTGTGATTTCAGCTATTTGTAGTTAGATGTAATTGGCACTTAAGCGTTTGTACTGATACAACTTGCCAGAGACACCCTTCTTTTTGACTTGTCTCTGAGCCTCCCTGTTTTCTATGCCCACTCCCCATGTGTCTATATCCCACTGTTACCGCTCACCTGCCATCTGCTGGGTGTCCTTGTGGTCTCTGGATGTCAGAGACCATGTCTTAGATCTTCAGGGGCTCATTCTTAGGAGGGACATGGTAGAGGTAAGAGTGCACAGTATGCTCTCTGGTTCTGGCCTGGCTGAACTTGTTTTATTCTTTCCTATCCTGCTTTCAGTGTTTGCCACAATCAAGTAGCACCTTGTTATTCACAGAAAGCCCATGAGATAGCCTGAAGAGAGAACTAAGTGGGAAAACAGATTATAATTAAAAGTACCTGGGCTGTGTAAATAGCTGATCTCAAGGGTTTAGTTAGAGACAGACAGTCCTCCAAAGACCTAGACCAAGACATGCGCCAAGACTTACACTAATTTCTCATTGTGAAAGTAGAAATTAAGGTTGCCCTGTTTTAACTGTATGAACTGTTTTGATCATACAGAAAAACACAATCATAGCCATTGTTTCTGGCATCAGGTCTCTGTTTTTCTTTGTAAGAATGAAAAGTGAAGCCGGGTGTGGTGGTTCACACTTGTAATCCCATCTACTCAGGAGGCTGAGATCTGAGGATTGCGATTCAAAGCCAGCATAGCACGAAAGTCCCCGAGACTCTTATCCCCAATTAACTACCAGAAAACTGGTAATGGTGCTGTGGCTCAAGTGGTAGAGTGCTAGCCTTGAGCTGAAGAACTCAAGGCAGCACCCAGGTCCAGAGCTCAAGTCCCAAGACTGACCAAAAAAAGCTTAGTGGTAGAGTGTTTGCCTTGTATTCATAAAGCAAAGCTCTGGGTTCTATTCCTTGGTACCACATACACAGAAATAGCTGGAAGTGGGGCTGTGGTTCTAGTAGTAGAGTGCTAGCATTGAGAAAGTTCTCAGATAATGCCCAGGCCCTGAGTTCAAGCCCCAGTACTAGCAAAATGAATGAATTGAATGAATGAATAGTGAAGTGTTCTAGATAATCATTTACTTTTGCTGAGTAAACTAGTAAGTTGCATGATTAGAAGTCAGAATGCGGTCCTTCCACGGGGTTTGGTGTATCTGGTTCACAGCATGGGACCACCATCATGGCTGAAATGTAGCCATCTGAAATGAAAAGTTAACAAACCGTAGGATGGAGAAGTCTTAAGATAGGATTTAGGCTTGGAAACCTGTTACTTTAGGTGATTTTTACTTGTGTTAGTTTTACCATTGCTATGACCAAAAAAATACCTAACAGAAAAAACTTGAAGGAGGAAAGGTTTTTGTTTGCAGTTTCAGAAGGTCCAGCTCATGGTTTCTTGGCTTTGTGTCTCTAGGCCTCTGGCCAGGTAGGACAGCATGGTGGAGGGAGCAGGGGGAAGTGGCCACTTACCTTCTGGTGGATGGGGACCAGTACAGCCTTCAAAGGCATCTCCCAGCTAGGTCTAACCTCCCAAAATAGCACCACCATTGGGAACCAAGAGCCTGTGGGAACATTTCCTATTCAGACCATAATGATAATCTATCCACATTACCAGCCACTTCCCAAGACAAAAGTGTGTCACATCTCATTAGTCAGGAGCTGCCAGGAACATCATGTGGTTGTGGGAAGTTGGCTTCATTGTGTGCACAGCAGGGTGGTGTGCCCAAAAACTTGTCTTGAGATAGCCAAGCTGGCTTGTTCCTTTGTCTGAAGGCAGGATTGGAGACACAGAGCCAGATCTTGGTGGGATGTACTCAGGAGCAGGTTCTACTCAGTGACTTTGTATCCTAACCCTTTTTATCTAAGCACTACAGATTGAAGTGAGATAGGAGTGGTCATTCAGTGAGCAAAGCTCCATGTCTGCCCATTCGAGTGGTGAAAATGTTGACTTGCCTCTTCAGTTTGGGGCCTTCCCCAGTTCTGTATGGGGTCGAGTGGGCGGTGCAGTGGATCATTTCTTCTCCGGTTGTCAGGGCAGCTAATTTTCATATTTGAACAGCATATTATTTAATTCTGTCCTGAATGCTGACGCCTAGGGAAGGGTATGGTTTGGTAGAAGAATGAGATGCCAGGCAGATACTAAGAGGTTCTCTGAAATGTGAATACTCCCTTTTTTCTTTTTAAACATTATAGTTGCTTAGGAATATCTTAAGCACACACACACACACACACACACACACACACACACACACACACAAAGCAGATCATAATGAATTTGTGCTATCTTAAATTTGTCAGGCTGATAGAGGCAGATGAAATTGTAGTGATGTTATAAATTGTAATAGATTCTTCAGGTTTGCCAAAGATAACTCCTAAGTTAATAGGAATAGAGAAAGTCAATGTGAAACAAGAGAGCAGTCAGAAGCCAGAGACTGTGGTAGAGGGAAGTGTGCACCAGAGTCATGCCTTCACCCCTTCCTCTCTGTGGGCTTCAGTTTCCTTTTCTGTAACAACTAAGAATTGAGCAAATAGTCTCAGAGTTGCAGCTCAGGTCTCTGTCATTAAGTCTTTGGAAGATAGCTTTTTTTTTTTTTAAACATGTTACTTTGACCAGATAAGCTTTGGTCAGGAATTTTATGGGAGTATTCTGATCTTGAAGACAGAAATGTTTGAGGGCTTTAAAAACTGGTCCAGCAGGAAGTTTCTTTTTCTGAGTTGTGTAGTTTCCTTCCTCTCAGGAATGATGGGGCCTAACTTACCTATCTTGGTTCATCCTTTGAATGACTGAGGTGTTTCCTTCTCAGAAAATAGCACTGTAAAAGTGCTAGGCAAGGCACTTTTTAGGCAGAAAGTTTCAGTGGACAGCTACAATGTGATAACTTTTTTTATTTTTTTGAGTGGGGGCACATTTGTATTCTGTGAATACAAAATAGCATAATACAGATATTGAAGCATTGTGTTATATGCAAATTTTGAACTAATGTACAACCTAAAAGTATAAAGGAATGAATCAAAAGTTGTTTAATTTCAAAAGCAGTAGACCAGGCGCTTGTAAAGTGTGTTTGTGGGACTGCCATGTGGCTGTTCCACTCTTGCAGGTGGCAGAAACACCTTCCAGTGTAGTTGGTATTGTGCTCCAGGCGTCGCAGTTGGGCACTAAAGTTGCCGCTAAAGGGGCTGGTGTTAAGTGCATATTTAGATCTAAGAACTTAAACAGCCTTCAAGGATGTCAAGAAGGTATTAAGTCAACAGGACTATTAATGGGAGCTAGTGACAGCATGCACAACCCCCTTCACCTAGTGATTTCCTGGTAGAAGTTGTAACTGTGAGGGAGGGGACTGGCTGATACTTGGCTCCATGCCTCTCAGAGGAAAGAGCTTCCAGACCTGAGAGTTAGGGAGAGGCACCATAGTGTGTTGCTTAGAGCACACACTCTGGAATGAGCTGCACAACATGCCCACTACTTTCGTAGACTTAGCTGAGTCCCTGACTTGGCTTAGTTCTTTTGACAAAAAGTAGCTCTCCTCTCTGCTAGCCCAGTGTGTTTTTTGTTTGTTTGTTTTAGGAACTTACAGATCACATTCCTTATTGCAATTCAAGAATAGCTTCTTTTTCTTGTAGTAAAGAAACAAATGACAGAAATTTCTTTTAAAAAGCATCAGCCACGGTCTGGGAGTTTGGCTTAGTGGTAGAGTAATTGCCTAGTATGCACAAAGACCTGGGTTCGATTCCTTAGTACCATATACATAGAAAAAGCCGGAAGTGGTGCCGTGGCTCAAGTGACATAGTTTTAACCTTGAGAAAGCCCAAGGACAGTGCTAAAGTGCTGAGCTCAAACCGAAGGACTAGCAAAAAAAAGCATCAGCCATTTTGAAAGCCAACTGTGCTCTATACCACGGAGTGACACTGCTAGACTGCAAAACACTCTTTATTGGTAGAACCAAAAGCCCTTAAACTTCACATTTACCATGAGACTTACTTTATATAGGTAAGGAAGAAACTTTTGAGTCTAAACTTAACATTAGTCATCTATCAAATGTTGGGTGACAAGTATAATTTGTCAGTTTAAGGCACTTTTAAGGCCAATGAGTTTGAAGTGATCAATTATTAATGAAATCCGTTAATTGGGCAGCATTTCAGTTCCTTAGAGGGCTATGTAGATAAATGTGCTGCATATTAATGAACTACTAATTATTTCATGGGGAATATTTATGCAAATTGGTGTTCTAATATTTATCTCCAGCCAGACAAATCTGAATTATTTTTCTATGGCCAAGGCCTCATTGCTCATGTATAGCAGTTAGTGGAACAGAGTCTTAGTGAGAACACTGTTGAGCCTTCTTATGTGTGAGGGAATGGAAGCTATGCAATCGGTAGTGAGAGAGCTCCTTGAAAGGTAACAGAAGGACAGGGAGTTTGCTTAAAGCATGGTCTTGCCCTCTGTTCTCAGCCCTTTCTGAGCAACTGAGGGGCCACCCTTCTAAGCTTGACCTGAGCAATAACTGGTAAATACGTGACTGAACTATTTCTGAGATAAGAAATAAGTAAGAGCCATTTCCTCTAAGAAAAGCTCAAATTTAATTTTTAATGAAAGTATTAGCGATGTTCTCTGGGGATATAAAGGAGGAGTACCCCAGGAATTGGCAAAGACTAAATGGAGCCATTTGGTACATTTGGTAGTCATTCAGAGTACCCATTTAGTACTAACACGACTAACACATTTGTATAAAGTGCTCACAATATGACAAGCAGAACAGAGCTGGGGAACACAGTACTGAGTAGAACCAGAGGTGTTGCAGGTCCCCTATGACTCAGCCAAAGGCACAGGAGGAGGTGGCCCCAACTTTCTACCAGGTCTGTAGCTATAAGTTGTTTTATGGCTGCTTTCAGCAGGAGAAATGAGCCAGAGCTGTGAGTGAGATGGGGCGTTTATCATCAATCTCCTCCCTTCTGCAGAGATTCTCATCCTGTCTTTGCAGGGAAACAAGTCAGATAGAAAGCTAGGTCTCAGGACAAAAGAGTGCCTAAGTGTTGAGTCATTGGCTACACAGGACTAGCCTATCAAGTCTCAGGAGTGGCTATAATTTGTGCAAAAGGAAACTTTGAGATCTCTGCAAGGAGATTTTCATGGATCTAGACGAAGCAGTTCAGAAGGGGCAATTCAGAAGAGGGGCAGAAATACGATTGTGTCTGGATTTTGTGTGTGGAGAGTGTTAGTGTTACAAGAATAGAAAACAGTTCCTGAGGTTCAATTCCTTGCCAGAGCAAGGCTATGCTACAGTTGGTTAAAGGACTTCCAGAAATTTTATTTACTTTTTAAACTGTCATATTCCTAGAATGTACCCCCAGTGCCAGGATCAAACTTAGGGCAGTGCTGGAGTGCTAAGTGAGCATTCCACCACTGGAGTCACACCAGTGTTTTATTTTCATGGTCTCTTTACATTTATTTGTCTTCAGACTTTTCTAAAATGCATTGAATATTCAACTTTGCCTCAGAATGGAATTATGTAGTTATTGCTTTCTTAGCTTTCACTTTGGCATTAATCATGCTGTAATTGTAGGAAATTTAGAAAATTCCCCTTTTGGGGCCGGGAGTTTGGCCTAGTGGTTAAAGTGCTTGCCTAGCATGCATGAAGACCTGGGTTTGATTCCTCGGTACCACATATATAGAAAAAAGCCGGAAGTGGTGCTGAGGCTCAAGTGGTAGAGCTCTAGCCTTGAGAAAGTCCAAGGACAGTGCTCAGGCCCTGAGCTCAAGCCCAGGACTGGCAAAAAAAAAAAAAAGAAAGAAAGAAAATTCCCCTTTTTAGAGAGGTCTTGGGCTTTGGAGATCTAGAGGAGTCAGGATGCATTTAGTGTCAGGAGTGATTTGCTAGTTTCCATGGAAAGTAACCTAGCTTTTCACTTGGTGACCGGCATCGTTGTTTTCTATTGGTCCATGGTGGCAGGAGCCTGGGTGTCCTGTTGGTACCCCACCCCTGGTGCTCTCGGAGCACCTGCTGAGGTCCTCCTCAGCTGGTGTACCTCTCTGAGGTCCTGCTTCCATCACTTTCCTGCCTGTGGGGTCTATGAGCAGAATTTTGTTAAATGTGCATGTAAGTGCACTAGTAACAAAATCTTTGTGTCTGATGTCAGTGGCATGTGATGTAGAAGTGTGAACTCTTAGTGTACATTATTTTAGGACATTTTGCTACTTTCCCAGTTGAGGCTTACCTTAAAATGTCTCATTGAGCATTATATAAACCGTATCTGTAAAAAGGTCTTCCTGGCTCTCCGTTTTGTCTTCTGTGGAGTTCTACAAACTGGTGCTTTTCTTTCTTTCTTTGTTTCTTCTTTCTTCTTTCTTTCTTTTCCTTCAGATCCACAAAGAATGTGGGAAGTTAATTAATTGTGAACATTGGGTTTATTTTGTGTTTGAAGAGTTAAATTGAGATGTTTTTCAGATCATTATATCTATGTAATTACTTTTTGCTTGGATCCTTATACTAGATAATTTAGAAAACTCCTAAGAGGAAGGCCGTCAGTGTCACAGGTATGATTGTAGCATGGGACTGGGAATTCCTGAGGCTTTTCAGGCTTTGGCAAGTTCAGACTGCTGGCTCTAGTCGGCTTGGTTTTGCTTTGTTCATCAGAAATTTTCTTTTATTCCCTCTGCTTCCTCCTGTTCCCTCTGTCACCTTTTTGTGTGTCCAGATTGGAAAAATGAATGAGAGGCCACAATGTGGCTCATTTGTTAAATTTCTTTGTCTAACAAATAGACGGATTAGCATAGAGCTGTACTGTTTTTAGCTGATGCATTAGGAAAGACTTAGATTAGGTGAATAAATTTGTTGAAGCTATTTAGCTGCTGCCTGCAGGTACTGAATGTGGTAGATGTGTTCCATCAGTATTTTTTTTATCTTTACAACTCTGCAAGAATGGTACAACTAATCTCTAGTTAGGAAATCAAGACTCGATTTAAGGAATTGGTACAAAGTCATGTAAGTCATGTAAGTGTTGGGTGGCCTAAGTAGGATTCTGTCTTGGAAGAATGGCCCTCAACCTGATGCTCTTTACAATTGTACTGTGAAACTTCTCATGGGCTACACAAAGTCCAAGATGGATGAAAAATTTTAAAGTATAGCAGCAACCAAATGATGCAGCATCTAACAGCAACTGGATGATGATTGTTAATAACTGTTTAAAGTGAACTGCATTAAAATCTAACGTACATTACCTACGGAAAAGGACATGCAGAGGACATGTCAAGGAAGTATTAACTGATGACTTTTCAGTGTGAACACCCTTGTGTAACTAGAACCTTTGCCAGGAAATAGAATTCTGTATCTTGGGGCTCCCCACCACTTCTCTGCCTTCCCCCTCTCAGTTTCCTTGCTGTTATCCTGACAGCTAACAGCAAAGGGTGGTTTGGCTGTCATGCACGTAGAATTACCTAAGAGGTAATTGAGTCTGGCTTCTTTGGATCACCATTATATTCAGCCATGTGAAATTCAGCCATGTGGTTGTTCGTTGTTTTCATTCATGTGTTCTCATTGTTATACTGTTCCATTGTATCGGTGTGCTCTGATGGATTTATCCATCCCACTGTTCTTCCAATACCTTTTTGATAGGCAGAGGGAATCACTTTATTAAAGTAAGTTCTGCCATCCATTATACCAGTCCAGAAGCTTAATAAGAGTTCCCAGTGGCAAGTTCAAGCCAGCCAGTGACAAGTTCAAATCCTGGTCATATCCTTCAGTGGCTATGTGACTTGAGGCACCAGTAATATTGTTACTTAGTGTTACTCATTGTCAACAGCACTACCACCAACAGGGTTTTATTATGTTCTAGGCACTACATTTTGTGTACATTTCTTGTTTATTCTTTATACAACCCTTGAGTTTTGTTTTATTTTATTTTTTTTTAAACTGGTGGCTACTTTCTGAAGGTCACACTTACAGAAAAGGAGGAAAGTGGAGTGTCACATTTGGAGACCACAGGGAAGAGTACTCCCGTCTGGGCCTGGCTGGGTGAGGCTTGAGTGGTAGGACTAGGACATTAGGCAGACATCTGGTGACTGCTGAGTGAATTCCTTTCATATCTAAATGGTACATGTACTTTTGGACAGTGTTGAGGGTAGGTGTGGCATGGCTGCTCTTTGCCATCCTGAGAAATGGACTTGGCATTCTGCCTGTGGACACCCAGGTCTTTGTGGCACCATCGCCACCTGCTGGTTATCTTGCCTTACCCAACCATCTTATCTTGGATATTGGCATGCGTTCTGACTTGTAGATGTTTCATGCTGTCATCACTCCTTCCTCCTTTCCCATCTTCTAAATCTAAAGTATATGCTTTATTTTAGAAATATATTTCTGGAGGAAAAAAGTGATGAGAAAATGAATTTTCTATTTTCCCAAGAGCGTCACCATTTGGCATTTGTACAGCGGACATTGGGAACAAATTTGTTGAGATTTAGTTGTTTCAAATGAGCCACTAGGGATTAGCAGGGTCAGGGTCTCCTGTAACAGTAGTGGAATTTGGCAGGGTATAGAAAAAAATAACAGTTTTACAATGGTGTGGACGGCTTTTCTAGGCCGTTTCATAGCAGGCCTTTGTGGTTTCAGAGATCTTATAAGCATTTGTCAGATGCCTTTGGGTACCAGATGAAGTCACTGTTCCTGGCCAAGACTGAATTTTTAGGTTCATTCGAAGGCCAAGCAGGTCAATAATTTGTCAGATGAAGACAAGGCCCTCATCTGGGAATTTGGGAGAAATTCTTGTCTTTATTTGCTGCCTGTCTGGAAATTCTGGGTGCAGACAGACACTGCTCTAGTACTAAGAAGTGCCTGATTTTTTGTCAGGCTGACAAACATAAGCCTGAGGTTTGCCAGTCTTGAGCATCTTGGATTTTTCAGGATCTTGCCAGTGGTTTCAAGAATCTCTTACAGCCAGCCCAGGAAAGAGATTGTCAGGAAGAATGCTTGGAATCCTTTACCATTCTACCAATTGTAGCAGTTAAAAAGTTTGTTTGCATAAACTGGGTATAGTATACCTGAAAGTTTCACTGAAACATGCCTGTTTTAAACAATTCAAGTACTACTGCTTCTTGATAGAATTACTATGTAAGTAAACATGAAAATTAGCATTAAATTCTGATTAGTAAATCTCATATGATTAGGTTTTAGATTTTATCTGTTTGGTTTAACAACAGGCAAGTACAATGTAGTAATGTGGAAATATGGAGCCAGAATAGTAGGATGCGGAAACTGTTGTAGGAGATGTCTGGTCAGCAGCTCAGCTGTAAGTTGTGCCCATCTCTGAAAAGCAGCTAATATGGACACAGAGTTGGGCCCAGAATAAATTAGCTGAAAGGTAGAAAAACGTACAAAAGCAAAGACTCCAAATGTTTACATTGTAGATGGGATTTTCTGATATCTTGTGTCAGTCAAGTTTAGTGATGTCTTCCATCTGCTGGATAACAGAAAGTTCAGACAGAATTCGCATCACACTGCCTTTTCAGTGCATACTGTTAGTACATGTTTAAAATGTAAATTCTTCATTCAGTTGCTTAAAATCTCAGAGGGTTCTGCTCTCACTCACAGCTGGCACAGCATACAAAGGCTGTTTTCTTGCTACACTCTTGTCCTCTATCTGGAGCCATTCAAAACTTGGTAGTGTGCTATGCTTATAGTGTGATCCAGAGACTTTTCTGTATATATCACAAAGTTTTTAAAACAACCAAATGTTAACAGTGAGGATGTCTTTGGCTCATTTTTTAAAGCCCAGAGAGTTTAATTATAATTGGAAAATTAGAAGTTTCAGGGAAAGTTTGGCTGGATGTGTAAGGACGTGTGAGACTTGTTTTTGCAGAGATCCAAGGAGAAAGTAGAAAGAAGAACAGCATGCCACCTGGCAAAGGATGACTGGTAGAGGAAGGCAGACAAGAAGAGCAGGCACAGGGTGCAGTTGGGTAAAGGTGCCAGTCATGGCTCCAGGGCAGAACCCACTAAGAAGTGGCCATACCTAGGCCCCAGCTCCTATACCATCAGGCACTGTGCGCACAGTTAAGAGAGTATTTGCTGCAGGTGGATTCCCTTCTGTGATCTGCTGCTGCAGGGGTTGCCAGGTCCATATAAACTAAGTTCAGCACACTGAACTCATTGTGGGCTTCAGGCTATGATGAGGCCCAACTGTAGCAGTGCTGCAGGGCAAGCCAGTGACAATGAAGACCCCTGGAGCTCATGCCTGGTGCTCCAGGGCCTTGCCTTTCCAGGAGGCACAGTTCACTCCATAATATTTCTGAGAGACTTAAGTCACAGCCTGTCTGTCTTCCCACTTGTAGTACTGCCTTCCTGACCTACACCTTCTGTTACCTGGAGTGTGTTAAGAAGGCTGCCCTGCCCTACCTTCCTGCAATCCATTCTAAAGCCTCCCGATTGTAACTTTGACCTTGGAAAATATTATGCTGTTGATTTGGCGTCATGGAGATTATCAGTGGTTTGGAGCGGAGGAATGGATCCTTTTATGGAAGCCTGTAGCTTCCTTTGCCTACTGATTAACCAGAATGGAGAAACTGCTGTTGGTTCTGTAGGCTTCTGCAGAGGTGTGTCCTGTCTGATACACTGGCAGTTTCAGCCAAGAGCTCAGTTGTCAAGTGGCGTGTGCTAAAGTGAGACTGGCTGTGATGGGTTCCTTCACTCACTATTGGCAAGGTGGGTATTTCTGCATTTGCTTGAGCTTGCTGATGCTTTAAACATTTAATAATATTTTATCATTAAATGATGCAGGTGCAACTCTTCTATTTTAGTTGACTAATCCTTTAGATTTTTGTTCTCTTTATTTTCCTATTCTCTTTTCTATTTTATTGTCATATTACTTTTCAAAACATACCTGCCATAAAAATGCTAGCAGTTACAGTTTGATGGGCAATTTTGAAATCAGAGGACATGGACATGATCCTTAAATTTAAATTAGGCCACCAGCAAAATAATGAGCACAGTACGTAAACTTTGTTTCTTCAACTTACTCTCGGTGAAGTAAAGATAGTTCTTCATTCATAGGGCTGTCACTGGAGTCCAGAGTGGTCTGAACCCACGTGTGTTGTGTCTAGAGCATGGTCAGTGGCTGTTACTCACTTCAGTTTCTGATCAGATGTCCTGGCATCCAGCCGAGTCCCGGGGTAGTCCAGCAGTTCAGAAAACATCATCAGTGACTTTGAACTGACTCCTTCGTTGATTGTAGCTGACTTCCGCTTCACGTGCTTCTTGATTTAAGTTGAAAACTGTGGGATGTGTGTGTGTGTGTGTGTGTGTGTGTGTGTGTGTGTGTTTTCCTAGTGTCTACCCCCACCCGCCCTGTGCTAGAGACATACATGTTCTGCCCCTCTGCTCCTTTCACACCTCCTTTCACGTGGTAGTGAGTAATCCACCCTCCCAGGTGTGTGCTCAGTGGAAGTAAAGGTGGAAGCAGTCTTAGTCTCGGGCCTAGGAGTTTGTTCAAAGAGGAGGATAAGCTCCTCTTTCATCCTGGTACAGAGTGAATGTGGTCAGCATTGATGCAGTTGGAGATGGGCCTGGCAAGGTTGTGGATTTAGGACTGGGGAAGAAAGTGATCCTCAAGCTTATGGAAAATAGACAGATGAGTGTGCTTATCCTGTATCAGGATGTCTTTTATGGTGGATATCCATCTGCTCTGCTTTTGGGACTGTTGGGGAAGGAGCAGTGCTTTCCCATACCTTCCACTGGGTCATGCTTTCAGTGGTCCCTGTATTCCGATCACTGCTACTTCAGTGGGCATGGAATTTCTACAGAGTTGGAAATTGTGTACTGTGGACTTGTAGGAATGGTCTGACATCTAGTGTGCTGTAGTCAGACAGACTCGTTTTCTTTCTGGAAGTTGAAGGCACCAGGCTGGGACAGGGAAGCAGAAATAGCCTGGTAACTGTCATAAAATATTTTCCAGGTTTGCCTTAAGGGAAGGGGAGCCACAGAGAGGTTGCTCATGTTTGGCTGCTAGTCCCAGTCTCCAGCCTGCTGCTCAAGTTGGCCCTACTCTTCTCCAGGTCCCTCTGGTATTGTCTAGTTCATGAAATGGGACTTGTATTAATGCATATCCAGGATGTGTATGCTGCTCAGATAGCTATAGGGGGAGTCTAAGCAATAAGGACACACACACACACACACACACTATAACAGAGTGGACGATTGGCAGTGTGGCAGGAAGGAGTCTGGGGATAGAAAGACTAAGGCAGTTGGTCTGAGCACTCCAGCTCTAGTCATCTACTCTCTGTCTGCCCCTTATAGAAGGCTCCTACTGCAAGACTCCCTCCTTCATTCTAGTGCCTGGGGATAGAGCAGTGCTTACATGGGTAATTAGAAGTGCAGGCTGTCAGGGGTTCGGGCTTCTGTAAGAAGGTGTCTTCTGCACAGGGCCTGCACTGTGAGTAAAGGAGACATGCCCAGGACAGGTGCTGCATCATACTCAGCTCTGGAAGCCTGTGATGACTCATTTGCTAAGGCTGAAGGAAGCAGTTAAGGCCCCATGTTGGTGACCTGCTGCTCCCAGGAAGAATGCCATAGAGATGCAGTGGGCAGGAAACATCCTGTATGAGTAGTCTTAAGGTGTGAAAGGAAGTGACTGGCGTGTCATGATGCATGGCTCTACTTTAGTTCTTTCTTCTGTGCTTCCCAGATCCTATATGAAAACGTGGGAGGACTCCCAGTGATGTCCCTGAATTGGGCCCAGGATGACCTAGTGTGCCAAGACCCAGAGAGCTCTGGGGGCCTTGGATTGTGAGAGAGATCTTGGCAGAAAAGATGGCAAATGAACATTTCTCCTCTTTCTGTTTCAGAAGGGCCACTCAAAGACACTGACCCTAAGGAATTGCATCTCATTTCAAAAAGCATCATGGCAGAGCCAGACTACATAGAAGATGACAATCCTGAACTAATTAGGCCCCAGAAACTGATCAATCCTGTCAAAACTTCCCGGAATCATCAAGACCTCCACAGAGAACTCCTGATGAATCAAAAAAGGTACAGTGGATTATAAAACATACGTTTCCTTAATGATTTTTCAAGATGACTAGCTTTAATTTCAATTCTCTTCACAAAGGCTTTTGTTTCTTGACTGTGTCTTATGCCCTTGAGCCAGATGGTCCCTCCATGAAACACAGCCCCTGAAGGTGCAGCTACTTCTAGTGGTTTCCCAATGACCCCTTTTAACATGTATGCATGCTATAGAACTGCTTAATGATAGAAGACAATGTCCTCTATCCTTAATATAATAGAATATTGCTTGAGTCTAAAAAATCTCTGGTTTTCCCTTACATTTGGGGGGAATGTAAAATGTAAATGTAAATGTTCCTAAATTAAGAATTTGTAAGTGGCAGGGAAAAGTCTTCAGTGCCATACTAAGCTTTGTTTAAGAATGTTCCTCCTCCTTCTCCTACTCCTCCTGTTCCTACTCCTCCTCTTTTTCTTTAAAATAATCTTTTAAATTATTACCATTACTGTTGGCATTGATTATTTTAGAAGGGAGAAAATATTTGCCCTGCTTCTTTTTTAAAAAAATCTATTTGATTTATTGTGCATGACTACTTTTGTTTGTTTAGCCAGTGTCATTAAAGCAATATTGGGACAGAGTTGACTGGGAAAACTGAAGATATGAAGTTACTTTATTAAGAATTAGTAGGCTTTGTTTACAACTTTTCAGATCTCATGGGATTACACATCATTCATCTACCAACTTTTTGCTAGGCCAAAGGGGAAAGATCTTCCGTTAAATCCAAAGAAAGAGAATGCAAAACAAGTTAAAAGTTGGGGTAGACTTTTGGAGCCTTTCTGCAGCTTGCAGAGCGAAGGTCATGTGTCCATGTAAAGCTTGCTCTGTGTTAATCTCAGTTCCCACCCCTCTCTTTCCCTCACCCTTTATCTAATGTCAGTACTATGCTATTTCTCTAAGCTGCCTTGGATCTTCTATCTTCTTTTTAGGTCTGTATCTTAGACTGGGAGCGCAGCCTAGTGGTACAGCCTAGCATGCTGTGGCTCAAGTGGCAGGGTGCTAGTCTTGAGCAAAAAAGTGTCCAAGGAGAGTGTTCAGGCTCTGAGTTCAAGCCCCAGGACTGGCAAAAAAAAAAAAGTATGTGTGTGTGTGTGTGTGTATATATATATATATATATATATATATATATATATATATATATATATGATTTTCTTCTTTGGGTTTTCTTGAACTCAGGTTGGTTGCAAGGTAGTAATGCACACTGAATTATGGGAAGATAGAGAAGATGAAAACACAGGGTGACACTTTATAACTGTAGGAAAGAAAATGGCTTTCATGACATCACACTTCCTTCATATGACTGAAAACCAGTGCGTGACAATAGCCACTCTGCTGTGGAGGTCTCTCCCACCTGATGATCTTGCACCAAAATGCACCCATCATTTCCCAGGCAGGATGTCTTTTAAACTCCGTTAGGAATGTAGATATTTCTGTTTTGCTTTAGACACAAGAAGAACATATCCGTATTTTCTCTTCTCTATAGTATGACAAAGTCAGGCAGAAACTAATTAGAATTACTCATAACGCAGACTTGAGATCAGTTTAATTAACGGTAATCCAGCAGCACCCTGTGGTGTTGGGAGGAGAGGGGAGTAGATCACAATCCTGTGAGCCAGAGGTAGAGACTCAGATTTACCAACAATTCCTGGGTCAAGGAGTCAGTGCTCTTGGAGGCAGGCATGTACTTAAGAGAATTGCCATAATAATGTCTCTCAATCATTTATTTAGTTTAAAATTTTAATTATTCTGGGAATAAAAAGAAATATAGGATTATGGCAGCTTGTAGATGTCAGAACTGATTGAAACTACTGTTTTCATGTAGGAGATAAGCTTGTGGTTAGCTTAGGAAGCCTCTAGGAACAGATTGGCAAGTGCTTTGCTTTCCCATTCAGCATAGGAAGCTAAGTGGTCTGGGTGATCACATGCTGACTGAATGGCGATGACTTCTTGACTGGCCTCAGCACAGGGTATTTATCATAAAATACTGACCCATTTAAACCCATTGGTATTTTGGGATGGAGTATGCATTTAATGTGTCATACATCAAAGTTTGTTCAGTGGCTTTTGAATAACCCAGCTGAATTTAATAGTAGTTGAAGTTAATTTTGCCACTGAAATATTAGAAAAGTGCCTGAAATTTAAATTATTCAGGTAACTAAATTCTTAATCCTTAATTTTTAGTCCCTTAATTCCATCTACATTTTCATAGAGGGGCCTTTTAATAGTTATGAAGCTGAGAAAGTCTTTGTTCACATTATTTAAAAACAAATTTTCCTATGGTCAATAATACTACTCACCAAATACAGTTCTTATGAGCATCTTTTATTGGGGTAAGTGAAGATCTAATATCTAGAATATTCTGCCTGTACCTTTGTACCTATATATACTCTAGATAACCATGAGCAAACTAGTTAAATCGTAAAAGTGGCCTGCTTCCTTGTTTTATGAAAAATTTGGCCAAGTTTAATACTACTTTAACCCTAAGTTCTGCTAGTAAAAATTGGGGAAAGTAGAGACAAATGTTAGATGTTCTTATGAGAGATGGGATATGCTGATGGTTTTCACTCCTTGAACAACTTTGAAAATATTTATTTTTCCATTGGATACATTAATTTTTATTCTTTTTTTGCCAGTCCTGGGCTTGAGCTCAGGGCCTGACCACTGTCCTTGGACTTTCTCAAGGCTAGAGCTCTACCATTTTAGCCACAGCACCACTTCCGGCTTTTATCTATGTACGTGGTGCCAAGGAATGGAACCCGGGTCTTCGTGCATGCTAGGCAAGCACTCTACTGCTAGATCAAACTCCTGGCCCTCTTTTTTAAAGATTTTATTAACATTGATTTTTACATCATATTTCGAATGTCATGTTTAAAAAACAAGTATTCAAGAAGGGAATCTTTACATACAATCACTGGCACATAGATTTTAGAACAAATAAAATTAAGCTGAGTCTTTGTATGTCATAGATACAGAAAATATTTATTGTGATTTTTTTGTTTTATTTTGTTTTTGGTGTCAGTAATGGGACTTGAACTCCAGGTTTGGGTGCATCCCTCAGCTCTTTTGATCAAGGCTAGTTGGTACTCTACCACTTGAACCATAGCTACACTTCTGGCTTTTTGTGGTTAATTGGAGATAAGAATTTCATGGACTTTCTACCTTGGTGGGCTTCAAACCATGATCCTCAGATCTCAGCTTCCTGAGTAGCTAGAGTTGCCAGAACTACAAAAAAATTCTGTATCACCCAGGAAGTGAGAAGTTAAGGATTCGTTTGCCATTGTAATGTGTGACCTTGAAAAGGGTTGAGAAAGGTGTATGCACTTCATAGATCCACTGCACCCATTGTCAAGAATTGTTAGTTAACAGTTACTCAACTGATTGCTAGTCAGTCAAAGGAGTTGATTAGCATAGTTAGAAGCTGACATTGTGTATATTGTATTGTACACTGTAAGAGTCACCATACATTTCTAGAATTTTCTAAGTCTTTGGAAGGTATTCACATACCTTCCTCTTTGCTGGTGGGTTTCTGAACACTGCCCAGTAACCATTAATATTGCAGGAGGCTCACAGGCTTGCAGTTTCATATAACCACATTTCTACTCATGAGCCAAGTGTCCTAGGTTATTACTAATATTTCTTATCATTGTTTATACTTTTCTTTTTTTTGGCAGAGGTCTTGCTCCTCAGAATAAGCCAGAGTTGCAGAAGGTGATGGAAAAGAGAAAACGAGACCAAGTAATAAAGCAGAAGGAAGAAGCAGCACAGAAGAAGAAATCAGACTTGGAGCTAGAACTGTTAAAGAGGCAGCAGAAGTTGGAGCAGGTAGGGGCTATGGGAAGCAATGGAGGAAGCCCATGGGGTGGGTGGGGTTTCCCAGACATGACAGATGGAAAAGCATATAAGCTGAAAGAAACATGGCAGCAGGTGGCATAAATTGCATTCACAGCAGAGGTTGAGAATTCTACTGAGGATCTAACATAAGGCTGATAGCCGAAAAAATGTGAATGAGTTCACACAGCTACACTCAGACTCCACAGAAACTGTACTGACTTTGAGATTTGCTTTATATTTTTGTCATCTCTGGGTGTTGTGTGTGATAAAGCACAACAAATGCCTTCTTCTCTGCAGTATTAAACACAAAGGCATATATCAATCCAATTCCCTCCTTCCCTCCCTCCCTCCCTCCTTCCCTCCCTCCTTCCCTCTCCCTCCCCCTCCCCCTTCCTTCTTTTTTTGGTAAGTGAGGAAGCACTCCATCGGAAGATGGGAGTGTTTTGAAGTTTCTCAGTTTGTAAATAACTTTCCTGTTTTTGAAATTCATTTAGCTTGAACTTGAGAAGCAGAAATTGCAAGAAGAACAAGAAAATGCCCCCGAGTTTGTGAAGGTGAAAGGCAATCTCAGGAGGACAGGCCAGGAGGTGGCCCAAGCCCAGGAGTCTTAGGCGGCTCAGAGACCTGGCATGTCCCCACGTCACCGCGAGAGCTAGGTCTTGTTGCTTCCTCAGCTCTCACTTCAGGGCCAGGGCCCCACGCGAGAACCCAGCCAGCTGAGAATCTCAACTGTCTAAAGGACTTGGTTGGATCTTCCTACAATCTGGTTGGATAACATATATGACAGGTATAGAACCCATTGGCCAAATAAAGGACATCCCGACCAGTACATAAGTTGGAATAATGGACCCATGTTCAGAGACCTTAAGATGAAATAAAACAAAAAAGAAACAGAAAAAAGGAAGTGGACACTGGAATAAATTCTTGAAAGTTGCAATGTTTGGTTTTCTTTCCAATCCAAGTTTAGTGGGGTGCTGAGCCTTGTTTCTTTAAAAAGTTAAGGAAAACCTGTGTAATTCTTCCGGTTATCTATTAGAGAATTTAGACTGCATACACATGCATTGACTCTGTTGCATCCAATATTTGTAAATTTATTGGGAGAAATTTGAAAATTTTCTAGCTTGATTTATCCTTTGACCCACGTTAGAATTAAAAGCAGTGGATATTAATGTTAATGTTGAGCACAGTCACTAGGTTTGTTGGCACTAAAATTTGGAAATGGGGTAAGAAAGTTTAAAAACATGGCATCATCCAGTTTGATCTTGTTTTAATTGCTTTTGGTCTCTGTAAGTATTCGCTGGATAATGGCATTCCACATCTTAAGAAGGTACATGAGAGATTAGTCTATCTGTGGCTTTCACAACCTATAGGTTTTCTGTTCAGTTTTATTTTTTAGTTTCTTGCTGAGCTATTCCTTTGAGATGGACGAATTCTTCAGTCTTACAGAATGGAATGATTCTGTACAACCCAGCATTGTCAAAAGGAGAGAGTCCAGAATCTACTCATCTCTGAGAGCAGGGTAGGGGTAATTCCCATTAAGCGTTGGTGATGAGGACTTCTAGGTATTTTAATGTGAAACAAAGATCTGTCTGGAGGAGGCCTTATTGGAAAGATTTATAGTATTTGTGCTTTTGGAATATCACTAGAATCCTGACTTTGAAAAGTTCTAATTAATGATTGCGTATCTCTTGCTCTTCGTTCATTTGAAGAAAGCCAATTTTATCTCCTGAAGGGGATGCTATTGTAAGGATTATGTTGATGACTACTACAGTGCATCTCAGGAAAAGCTGAGGGCAGGTTGGGGCAGCTTTGCCTCCTTTTGCTAGCTAGCACCACATGCAGAGACACCCACGCGACAAGTAACAGCAGAGTTCTCATGCATGATGAATTTTCACATTGCTGGTGTGGAACAATGTGGATTTAGTGTGTTTTAAAGAAAATTCAACCAGTCGTTTTAGCATTGGAGCCTCCTTGTAATTCCTTTCAGGATGCCTAGAAAGCTGGATTTAAAGCTTCAGGATTCTTAATTAGCAGAATAAACATGATCTTTCCATGGGAATGCTTTAGTCTGGTAGCTGACAGGCCCATATTCAGTCCAGATGTGATTACAAGATAGAATCAAATGGCTGGGAACTCACTCTGAGTTAGAGAAACATGTTAGCTGTTTATACCCAATGTGGATTGTCTCAGCAGCAAGTATTATCTGAATAAACTGAGATGCTTATGATAAATTGTTGCTCCATCCTAGCTTGCTTTCAAAGATTTAGATGGTCACTGTTTTGTTCTCAGTCTTTCTTTGGAGAGAAGAAAGTGCTGTCACTGAGTTGAAAGAGCCTCTCTGCACATGCTAAGTATGAGTGGACTAACAATGTTGTTTGTAAAGTGAGCTTGGGGTTGGCTCCTGCCTTTTGATCTAAATGTATATTATTAGATCTTGAGATCTGTTCTCCAAGCAATTTTACCACTTGACAGAATTCTTAAAGGTTTTCTCAGGGTCCTCAAATGAATTTGATTCTGCTCACTCAACACTGGGAAAAATTAACAACAACAAAAATATATTTCACACTCAGATCTGCAGGATTACTTATAGTTAGAACTACAAGTTCTGACCCAAACAATACTTGTGAATAGCGTGAAGTGATGGTTTATGCACAATAGTAGGATGGAGTAGATAGGAAAGTTCTCTGGAGTTGTCTGAGCAGCTGGTAAGGAGCCTGAGTTTACAAAAGCAGTCACCTGTCTTCTCATACCTAACACTGTCCAGTCCAAACCCTGTGAACATCTGAGCAGTCTCCAGCTTTGAGCCACATTTTGTCAAAACTGGCTCCATTTTTCCACTCTGTGGTTTTCTTAAAATAGTTCAGTGTTTTATAGTCTCCTGGTAGTAAAGTAGTGTTGCTTTCTAAGCTGTAACAGTTGACTTTATTCTTCTACTCCAAGAAATCTTGACTTGCTTGAGTGTATATATTATATATAAAGGGAGCCTTAATGGATTTGTTTTCATAATTTAATATTTTTTGTATTTGCTCTTGTATAATTGTTTTTAATGGAAAGTATTACAGAATCAAGGGTGGAATTCTTAGAACCAAAGTTATTCTTAATAAAAATCACCACATGTTGGACCATGCCTCCATGTTTGTCTGATGTGTTTAAGGTGGACTGTCTGGAACTGGAAGGGGCTATGCTCAGTTCGAAGGTTGGAAGGTGATTCCAGAGTCTCCCTTGGTTGATTGTCCTTTTTCACAGCCTCCCTCTGCCCCCCCCCCCCAAAAAAAAAAACAATCAAAAAGGACTGAGGCATGACACAGTGGTAGAGCACCTGCTTGGGCTCTGAGTTCCATGCTTAAAAGTAAAAAGTAAAAGTGTTTGTATGTATGCACACACTTAGTTTTCTGCCTACATCTGTCAATGTCATGGGTATATACTTAACACCTCCTCCCCTTCCAACTCTGTGCCTCATTCTTCTAACCCTGCCCCTTTCTGTATTCACAGCTTCTTTGCCAGCTTTCTCTAACTCCTCTCACCTTACTGAGCTTTTTTTTCTTTTTTGTAATGCTCAAGTTTGAACCTTAGGATCTTGTACTTGCTAATCTAGCACTCAACTGCCTGAACCACACCCAACCTTGAAACTGGAGTCTTTTTGCCAAGGGTTTATCTTCACTTTCTTTCTAATTAGCTGGAATTAAAAACCTGTGCCAATACCCTGGGCTGCCAAGTCATTTTTTTTTTTTTTACTGAATTAGGAAAGAAGGAAACAACAGTTTTCCTTAAGCATTTAAACATATATTATGAATGTAGTTAAATTATCTCAATATCAACCACAACTGTGGTTTTTTTAATATGGCTGATTTCTTAGAGCTTTTCAAACTCCTTAAATAGTATAGGATCCTTGCACATTAAAAAAATACTGACATAAACTTTATCAGGCCTTACATCCATTATTTCTACACTCAGAAATTCTTTTTCTACTGGGTGGCCTATCCTCCTAGGAACTCAACTGTATTCTATGTCCTGGATTTGTAGTAAGACAGTAACATCTTGGATTAAAGAAGTAAGGTCTGCATTGTTTACTGATTCTTCGTTTGATAGAACCCAATTGAACAGTCCAGTTAATTCAGCTATAAGCCAAAGGCTTTGGAATGCCTCCCTCCCTACTTGTTTTTTTTTTTTTTTTGCTGGTCCTGGGGTTTGAACCCTAGGCCTGGACACTCCCTGAGTTTCTTTACTCAAGGCTAGCACTCTACCACTTGAGCCACAGTGCCACTTCTGGCCTTTTCTGAGTAGTTTATTGGAGTGTAGGTACTTGGAATCAAATCCTCACCCTCTCACTTAGTTTTTTTACTCAAGGCTAGCTCTACCACTTGAGCCACACTGCCACTTCCTGCTTTTTGCTGGTTAATTGGAGATGAATTCCACAAATTTGTCTGCCTGGGGTACCTTCCAAACCTCAATCCTTAGATCTCAGTCTCCTGAGTTAACTAGGATTACAGGAGCAAGCTACCAGCACCCAGCTTTCCTGGGATTTTTAAGTATCTCATCATTTATTTTAATTGCTGGAAATGATATCTTTTTTCTATACATACAGAAATAAACTTCAAAGCTATACTATTAAATAAAAAGCAGTTGATGTAACAGTATAATACCATTTAGAAAAAACATTGAAGGTAGATTAAGACATGTTTAAAAATGTTAAGAGATACAAGTATCTAATAATGGTTACTTCTGGGCTTCCATGAAATCTGCATATTTTTTGAATTTTTGTTCAGTAGGGTTTCTAGAATCGCTAGTGTTCAAAAGGACACAGCAGCATCTCTAAGCCTGCTTATTACGGACCTCTCACAATTTAAGTGCTATGCATTTTGTAATTATTTGCATGCACAGTGTGTGTGTACAGGGCAAGTATGATAGACAAGAGAGAAATAACAATGATTTCAATGTTCCCAAATGGCATCCACCCACAACTGATAGAGCCAAAGAGCAAAATGAAAGAATAGCCTTTGGAGTGGCACTGAAGAATGTTTTGGCTCTTTCTTTACTCCCCCCTCCTCCCCCCCCCCCCCCCCGCAATTGTTGTCAACAGGCTCAGATTGAGACAACTAGAAGACTGGCAAAGCACATTTCAGAATGTGTCTGTGAGGTTGCTTCCAGAGTTGATTGGCATGTAGGCCAGCAAACTGACGGGGAAGACCCACCTCTGATGCTGGGTACCTGGATGGGACAAAATAGCGGAAGAGAGCAGTAGGCCCACCCCACAACCCCCCAAGCAGATTGATTCTTCTGTGTCTGTTTTTGTTGTTTCTGTGTTTTCGTGTTTGTTTGGGGTGGTGGTTGTTTTTGTTTCTTACTCTCACGTTTTCCTTGGACATCGAACTCCAGCTTCTTCAGCCTTGCACATGAACTTGCAGTGTTGATTCCCCAGGGGGCCTCTAGGCCTCAAGCTCCTGCTGCATCATTGGTTCCACCTGTTCTGAAGCTTCTGCCTTCTGGGAATGAACAGCTACAGCTACTGTTTTCCTGCCGGCCTGAAGACGGCCATTGCAGGACCAACTTTACCAACACATTCTGGATGCGTCTGGTCTTCTAGAAGACCCTGGCACAGAGAGGAGTCTGAGGCTCTGCCGCACAAACATCTCTGCTCTTGACATTTTTCTTCTGCCACTGGAAATGAAGGTAATATGGTTTACTGTTCTTGGGCTCTTCTTGTGGTTGTTTTTACTGGCTGGCATTTCAGTTATTGGGAAAGTGAGGAAATGGCATGTGCAGGGCCTCGGAGGAGCCCCAGATTGGTCAACCAGAGACCTGTCAGCCGTTCTTTCTCGGATAATGGTGAAACTTCTGTTTTCCTTCTCTCTTGGTTCCAGGTGGAGCCTTTCTCACATTACTAAGCATCCCTTTAGTCCTCCTTCTGGCTGGAGGCTGGTGATTTAAGTTTGACCAAAGAGATAGGCCGGGAACTGGAAAAATACTGGCACCTAACCTTTTCTGAAGCTTAGGAGAAGCTGGGACAGAGCGTGGCTTAGAATTAGCAGCAGGAACAGAAGTGGCCACTTCTCCTGTTCTGACTTGGAGCCTGCAGCTTAAGCTCCATTCAAGTTAGCTGGGTCAGCTGCCCATGGTTATTCATTCAAGAAGTTCCAGGAAACGATTGCACCTGTGTCTACCAGGTACCAGCAGCAAGGGGGCGGGATGAGGGGGCAATATGATTTACAACACGGAAACTCACGCAGCAGGACAGTGTTTCATACAATGGGCCATGAACCAGAAGCAGAGTTCACAGGTAGCCTCTGTAGACGAACAGCAAGGAAAATGAAAATTCCACCCTATCACCAAGTGAGCTGAGGGGATCTTCTGGTTACTGGGACTTGGCTTTAACTTGCTGAGTTGGAATTGTATTATGTGGAACACTCTCCCCCTGTGTCCTTTCCCCTTTCTTCCTTAGTGATTTTAGTGTTTCGCCAAGATAAACAGCTGGGTCAACTAACTACAAGTGCATACAGAATTATGTTCACAAGATAGCGTGCTGGAAGCTGTTTCATCCCTTCAAGTGTTTATAATCCTGTTCAGAGATAAGACATTGCGTAAGAGGAAATAAAATAATAATGGTGTAAACTAAAATGCCACGTGAACACTGAAGATAATATCTATAGGCGTGAATGAAGACAAGCACCAGGCACCTATTAAATCAAATGGCATTGTTGCCTGATGGACGCTTATGTAATTGTTCTTAGAGGAAGGCAGCAGGATTCAAAAGTTCCAATATTTACAATTAAATATGCATTTTATTTCTCTTCAATCTCCTTCTCTGCCTCCCTATTATTCAAGAATTAAGACAGGACAATCTTGAGTAGCAGTAATAGGCCAGAGAGGGGGAAAAGGGATATGAGCCTAGCGCCTCTCCCTCCTCCACTCTATGGCTTGCAGTGTGTTTCCTATTACGCTATGGGCCTGGTTGTTTTTGTTGTTTATTTTTGCTATTCCTGGGGATTGAATTCGGGGCCTGGGTGCTATCCCTGAAGGTTTTTTCTTTTTTTAATTATTTTATTTTATTTACTCTTGGCTCATGGCTAGCATTCTACCACTGGATCCACAGCTCTACTTCTGGCGTTTGATAGTTAATTGGAGCTAAGCATCTCATGGACTTTCCTGCAGAGGCTGGCTGCCAACCTTGATCCTCAAATCTCAGTCTCTTGATTAGCCTGGTTGTAGGCATAGGCCACTGCTGCTTGGGTCTGTTAAAATTAGTTTTCTACAGTGAAATCTTAAGTTCAGTGCATTTTTCTATGTATTGTCGCCTCTTATCTTGCTCAATGAATGGATATCAAGGGTAGAGTAGATGAATTTATATTACTGAGTATTTAACTGAATTTTTCCCCTTCTCCTCAGCTATATTTTCCCCTCTGGATATTGGCCTCCTGCTGAAGGAGGATGTGGAGACTGGGAGGGTTTTCCACAGTGGAAAAATATCTACACTTAAATCATTTCAACATACACAAAGCAATTCAAATTAGGCAGGACCTATATTTGTACATAGACTGAGACAATAGACAGCTTTGGATTGCAAATTCCCCTCCAAAATACCTGTGGGCAGATCTGCATTCATGTAGCCCAGAACCGATGAGAGCCCTCAGTCCCCACAGAAGCAGAGCCTGGGCAGTTGGATGAACCCTCGAATCCAGCTATCCGCACATCACAAGACCGACAGCAAGAGCGCAGAACCATATAACAACTTTATTTCTTTTCTCTTTGATGTTTAGTTTTTTTTTAAGGCAGGAAAGTTTACAATAACGATTTCAATTTTCCTAAACTTCAGGATGTATATATATTTGCTCTCTTTGAGAAATCATCAGTGAAGATAAGACCCCCCCCCGTCCTCTTATTTTTATTGCTATTTATTGTTTCCTTCCCCTTCTTCCTGTCTTCTTTCTCTCCTTTTTACACAGTGAAATTAAAATAAAAAAGGTCTTACTTTCTAATCACATATTGCTACTCACCAAGACAATTCTTTTCTGCCAGCCTGCAATGTACAGGGCCCCAGGGTATAACCTTTTGATTTGAGTGCTTTAGCTTTCTCCATTCATTCTTACCAGAGGTACCCAGCCATGGCAGCTCGCCCAACCAGGCATGCTGGCTCTTTGCAGAGCTTCATGTGGCCATCTTCAACATGTCTTGCGTTCCATGATGGATTTGGGCATTCGCCCTCACACCTCCCCTTCCTGTGGCAGAGAAAGAAGACAAGGCAGACATGGAGGCCACAGGAGGGGAGGAATCCAGCAAGGGAAATAAGGAGGACCCCTGGCAGATCCCCCAGGACTCAGGCGTGGCTGCCCTTTCCTCTCTAGGGTGAGCTAGGAGTTTATTTTGTATGAACTGGCATCATTAATGGAGCAACTATCATGTACAAGCCAGTGTGAGGATGAAAATTGAGTAGAATAGGGTCCCTCAGTGAGGGGACCCCTCCAGTGTGGACAAAACGACTTCAGTAGGTATGGAAGGAGTGAAAATGCAATGGGTTATTTTCTTGAGCTGGAACTCTACTTGTCACGAAAGTAACATTCTTGTTGCCATATGGACATATGTGGTCATAGCTGTGGGCATGCAGATACACACACACACACACACACACACACACACACCATGGTACTTTGTGCAGTGAACAACTGTGGGTGATCTGTGTATATTTAATTAATTTTTAGTGACAGGGTGTGAGAATTTGACACTGTTTTCTTTCTTCACAGAAGTGTGTGTGTGTGTGTGTGTGTGTGTGTGTGTGTGTGTGTGTGTGTGGCGTGTATTTGGATTGGGGGGAAGAAATTGTGGGCTGTAGTGTAAGGTTAAGAGCTCAGATTCTGGAATCAGAGAACTTTATCTAACTTAGTTTCTCCACTCTCTGCCTTGGCAATCCTGGAGGATAGAATTCTCTGGTGTCATTTTTCTTGTTTGTAAAATGCCCATAGTGATTCTAACCTGCCTGCCTGAGTTAATCCATACAAAGCGCTGGATAAACATAGTGGGGTATGCTTGTTCTTGCGTGTGTCCATCTGTTGGTTTATGCTTAATAAGTTGGCTGAGCTACACCTCCAGCCCTGTTTCTCACTGGTTATTTATTTTAACATAATTACGTTGTTATTAAGGTGTTGTACAGAGGGGGTACATTTCTTTTCTGGACGATGTCACCCCTTTCTTCACCTTCCCCCCAGTTTTCCCCTTCCAACCCTGCCCACAAGTTACATAGCTTGTTTTCCACATAGTGTCTACTGTGTAGCTTGACTGCATTTTTCCACCCTTTCTCCCTCTCTCACTGGTTATTTCTAGAGTAGGCTCTCACTTTCTACCCAGGTACATGCCCGTGTCTGTGTTTCTGGGATTATAGGTGCACACTTCTGCACCCAGCTTCCTGTTGTGGAGATGGAATTTTGCAGACTTTCCTTTGGGCCTGAAACTGCAATCTTCCTAACACCAGCCTTCCACATAAATTGGGATGATAGGTGTGTGCCCTAAGGCAATCAAGGCTCTAGACCCCTCTGTGGGGGAGAATGGCATCAGTGCTGTGTTGCCTGTATAACCAGTGCATAAAACTGGGTGTTGCTATGTATAGGCCCTCCATGACATGGTGTGATCTGAATCTATAACCGTTACCTGCCTCTGAAGTCCACAGCATTAAGCATAGGCAGACTTCTGGTGCAGTCTTGAGCAGTAGATGCACCTGGGATGATTCCATGTGTCTTGGCAAAGGAAGAGGCCAGGCCAAGCCAGAGCAGTCAGACTCTGGGGAGTCCCAAGGAGCTAGGAGAGGAGGGTGGATTATTTGAGAGGTGCTTGATAAATATTTGCTGTTAAACAACAGATCCTAGAAAGAGGGAACCTTGACACCAAAAGGTGTGGCCTGTTACCAGTGTTCGCAGTCTAGCTGAACCTGGAGGGTCAGGAAAGAAGATGGACAGCAGGTTCCCCCGCCCCCCAGAAAACATGGCTTCATTGGAGGGGCTTCTTATCCCCCCACCCCAGTCCCCCCAGCCAATGGTGGAAATCCAGCCAATGCTGGACTTCAGTGAGGAAAGGCAAATTTCTTCCTGTGCCTGCTCTGGCAGTAAGGAAGGCTGGTGATATTAGAATTCTGCAATGTAGGGTTTGTTCCTTGTAGTTGGGGTGTTTACCTCTACCCACAGTAGAGCATCATAAAATCATAGCATAAAAGCATATTGTAAAGTCACTTCATAAAACCCAGCCCCAGCCTGGGGCCAGTCAGTCCTCTTCAGACCTTCTCAGGTAGCTCCTGTCTGTGCTCCATATTCCTAAAATGATGCACAATGCTACCATCTGGTGGCCACCATAGGAACTTTTATGTTTTTAAATAATAATTGTGATTATGTATTATTGTGTGGTCTGCATAAACTAAGTCATAAGTAGTAAATGCTGTGTTTAAATCTTTCCATTTGGTACAACGGTTTCCTATACCCAGAGAAGAAAGTTCTAACAGTCCTGTGCTGCTTTCTACAGCGGGGAAACTGCTAAGCCTTCTGCTGCTGGACTTCCCTCTTCTTTAATTTTGGCCCTTACCCTTTACTTATGCACAGCAGCTCTGTGTGTTGGGAGAATCAGTGGTATTCATTCATTCATTCATTCATTCATTCATCAAATAAGTATCTCCAGCATAGGGCAGAAGTTATTTTCTTAATGGTGGACAGGAAGCAGACAGTAGGGAGAAAATTGGGGACCCGCATAATCGTTACAGACACTTCCCCAGTGGCGTACTTCCACCAGCTAGGCCTACCTCCCAAACACTCTGCTACTTACCAATGTAGCCCCATCAGCTGGGGATCCAGCATTCAACTCAGGATCCCTGGGGACATTTCCTTTGAAACTGTCACATGAGGAAATGGAGGCATAGAGTAGACTGCATTGTTAGTAAACAGCAGCCATGGAATGCAAACCCAGTGCCGAGCCAGGATCACTACACATGCTATCACATTGCTTCATGTCTGTCTGTCTGTGTCTCTGCATATCTGGCTTGTACCTTTTCCCATTGCCTCCCAATTAACCTCAGCAGCACCAGTAACAGCTCACATGTCCTTCCACATCCTGCAAATGCTCCTGTTCCTCAATGCACACATTGTTCTTCCTCAACTGTTCCCAGTCTTAGAAGACCCACTGGTGTGTGCCACACTCCCTACACTGCTATTGGAGGCTAGCCAATGAGTGAAAGTATCTGAGTTAGCAGGCCATTGGTGGCTCGTGCCAGTAATGCTAACTACTCCCGAAGCTGAGATCTGAGGTTTGAAGTTTGAAGTCAGCCTGTGCAGGAGACACTCATCTCCAATAAACCACTCAGAAAAAAGCCAGAAGTGGTGCTGTGGCTCAAATGGTAGAGTAATACCCTTTAGCAAAAGAAGCTCAGGGATCGTGCCCAGGCCCTGAATTTAAGACCTAAGACTGACCAAAAAATAAGTCTGAGTTTAGTGACTCCAGTTGGGGACAAATCTTTGAGGTGCTTGGTTTGGGCTGGAGCTCCAGCCCTAAATGACCTTGTTGGATTGAAGGAGCTACAACATTATTACCCCTTCTTCCTTTCTTCCTTTCCTTCCTTTTCTTCTTTTGGTCCAAGATTATAACTCAAACTAAGTACCTGATGCTTTCACTCATTGGCTAGTGCCCTGCCAACTGGAGCCATGTTTCTTGTCCTACAGCATGATTTCTGAGGACCCGTCCATCCTAGCATTCGTACATTTAGGGCTTGGCTCTGCAGCCTTATTACTTAGGATCTCTTAATTGAGTTTAGAAATCAATTTCCATGCCTACAAATTGGAACTGGCATGAGCATTGTGGGCATTACAGACAAATATTAATATAAATTGCTCATGCCATTTAAAATCTAATAAATACAGATGACACACACATACACACACAGTTACCCAGAGGTCAGTTAAAGAGGCTGTTTTTTTCATGGGAGCCACTGTTTTTCTTTCTGGAAGATGAGTTAGATGAGTAAAACCTAAAATGTTTTTTGTTGTTAGGATCATAAGCTTTCTATGATTAAAAGCTATATTTTGTTCTCTATGGAAGGCAGGTAGCTTTTACTTCTGTGTCATTTCTGGGCAGATCTACCTTGTTGAACAAAAGATCTAGACCTTCAGATGAGCTAGTTAAGGCCTCCTTGTTTCTTTCCTCTTGTTTTCTGACAAAAATCACTTTATGGAACCAGGTATGGTAGCACATTCCTGTAATCCAGCACCTGAGAAGTTGAGATAGGAGAATTATGAATTTGAGCCCAGCCTGGTGTCTCATATATGTGTGTGTGTGTGTGTGTGTGTGTGTGTGTGTGTGTGTGTGTGTGTGTATGTGTGTGTATGGAAAAGGGTTAGGGTCAAGCTAGGCTAGCTTATCTAATTCTCACCACTTCTCATCACTTGAACCCTGTTCCCAAAACAACTTCCTTATCCATTTCAGTCTTTTTTCATTACTGCATAAGGACACGCTCATACTTCATTGCATAGTAATCAGCATTCTAGTTAACAAATCTATGATAGCAAATTGCAAAACCAGGAGATGTCACTATGTCTGAAGTCTAAGCTCCACCATCACTCTCCCTGGTGGCTGTGTCCCTCTGTGTGTCACCTTTTGCTGGTGAGCACAGAGCTCCAGCAGGCCTGCCATTCAGAGAAAATAGGGCCATGCAGCTGTTCCTAGGGGCTGGGTTCCATTGTTTCTGTCTTCCGGCTAACATTTTATGAATACCAGCAGTTCTTCTTGGCCATTCTGTTATTGTGTGGCATGATGAATGAGATGCTTATACATGGAAGGAGCTTTGCAATAAGTCAACCAGCAGTGAAGGAAGTCCTGCTTCTACTCCCTCCTCCAGCTGGCTCTGCATGTAGCCAAGGGCTGCCCCAAGGTTGGGAAGTGATGGTTGCCTGTGGAATTTTAGTACGAAGAGGTGGTTGGGCAGAGTAGATAGTTTTGAGAAGCATCTGCATGCTTGTGGCTGGGTTTTCTGTGGCAGAGTCAGGCAACAGCTAGGCTGAGCCACTCCTTAGTATTGAGAGGGGAACCAAATGGAGTGTACAGTTCATAGTGAAATTCTCCAAGAGTCAGGTGTAAGCTGCAGGAAAAACAAAGCTTAAAGGGAGGAGGGAGATGACAGAAGAGGCATAGAGGTAAAGCTAGCAAGGGGGGGCTTGTTTTTGTTGGGCAGGCATTGGATCTCTCAATAACAAGTGTTTTTGCTCAGTGTCCTCAACCCAAGTCCTTGGATCAGGGACTTTTTCTAAGGAGTCCCTGCTCTCACTTTGTTGTTGACTTCTGCAGTCAGTAATACAGAGGTCAGTAGACAATAGTCACAAAGTACTCCATTTGGTAAAATTGCCTCAAGAAGCAGCAATTCAGAAAATAGCTAACCAGGGCCGGGAGTTTGGCCTAGTGGTTCAAGTGCTTGCCTAGCATGCATGAAGACCCGGGTTCAATTCCTCAGTACCACATATAGAAAAAAAGCCGGAAGTGGTGCTGAGGCTCAAGTGGTAGAGCTCTAGCCTTGAGAAAGTCCAAGGACAGTGCTCAGGCCCTGAGCTCAAGCCCAGGACTGGCAAAAAAAAAAGAAAAGAAAATATCTAACCAATCCCCAAAAGGCTTCCAACTCTAAAATGAAGGTGATACCTACTGGCAGATGTAATAAACATCTGGGCTTCTGCCTCTCCCTGCCCCCCCCCATCTCTGAATTTCTCCTTTTTTAAAATTCTGTGAGCATTTTAGAATCATGGCATTGTCAAGCAGCCAGGGGCTGCTGTGACCACTGGAACAACTGTCAGGGGATGTATTTTGTGGGCCTCTTGAGGTTGGGGCTGAGCTTGAGTAGAGATGACTGCTATCCTAAAGGGAAGGTTGTGATCAAAGCTATGGTAAGGAAAAGCCCTCCCTCCTCTCCTTGGCCCATTTCACAGTTCCTTCTTGGGTTAGCACTCTCTGTTGGCAACAGACCCAGATGCATTGGTAACTAATGGATCATGGAGGGAAAACAGCAGGAATTCCACAGTGAACATGTTATCCCCAGTCTGGGGCTGGATGCATGGTAGATAACTCACAGTTCTAATCCCAGCCACTCAGGAGACTGGGATCTGAAGATCCCAGTTTGAAGTTAGCCCACAAAAATGCCAGAGTGGAAGTTTAGTTCAAGTGGTAAAGCACCAGCCTTGAATGAAAAACTTCAGGGACAGCTCCTGAGTTTAAGTCCTAGTACCAACATTCAATTTTTTTAAACCTCCAGTTTGGTCTTAAAATTGTCTTTGTTCCTTTTTGGCTCAGGTTCAATATAGTACACTGATCACACCCCACCATTAGCCCTGAAAGCACTGTGAATATCATTTAACATGTTGGCAACAAATATATCACGAATTTTCCCCTCGCTCCACGTCCAGTTGTAATTTTGCAGACAAATAACACATGAATAAAGCATACAGAGGGAATGGCATACACATAGCCAGAGGGAATGGCATACAGGGCTCTGATTAGAAAAAACAGGAGGCTGTAGACGAATGACAAATGTTAGCATAGGGTTTGAGAAAAATCCCTACTTGATAGCTATATGAATTTTGGCTAATGACTTAGTGAATAAGGAACTCATTTTTTTTTAGTTTAATAAATCAAAGAGACTCCTTTATAGATGTGCATGTGAAATTTCTTAGACCCCAGGCCTTGAACTCTGTAAATGTACAGCGACTAGTTGTAAGTTATTGTTAGTACTATTACTATTAGTTCTAATGAATAATGGGAAGAAGTTGTAACCCAAACAGTGTTGTTTCACTTCTCTTATTGTTGGGTTCCCCCCAAACCTAATTTGAGCTGCTCTCAGCAGAGTGGACACGTGTATGTGGGTATCTTTTCCATGATTGCCTGTTAGAATCTGCAATTGAACATCTTATATTACGTCCTGTTCTTCCTCCAGGGTCCTGAATAAAGGACCCAAAATCTCTTCATGGGGTCCCCAAGAGAATCTGTCTCCATAGTTCTTACTCATCGTCAGGAATGACCCCAGTTTCTTTAGCTGATTTCTGGTGAGAAAGAACTGCTGTGGTAGTGTGTACAGAGACCCCACACGCCCCCATACCCTTCTGCCCCAGAGCCCTCTTCCTTCCTCTCCCACACCTCTCCTCCTCTCTACTCCTCGTGCTTCCATTCAACCTTGGAGTCTTGACCCAATGCAGTCTGCGCTAGGAATCCTTGGGTTAGACATAGTATCGATTTTTTTCCATGTGGTCATTACTGGGCAGGGTTCTCTGGTTGCTCATATGATATCATGGGGACATTCTTCTCTCCCTCCCATCTAGAAGGCCAGGTTCTGAAGGGCTTGGACTATGTCTTGCTCATCTCAGTGGCTCTTAGGTGCATGTAGAAATGGATTGACCCAGCCTGGAGCTACTGGGGATGGTAGACCTTTTCAAGTCCTTCCAGTCTTTGAATTGAGAGAGAGAGAGAGAGAGAGAGAGAGAGAGAGAGAGAGAGAGAGAGAGAGAGAGAGAGAGAGAGAGAGAGAGAGAGGGAGAGAGAGGGAGAGAGAGGGAGAGAGAGTGTGTGTGTATGGGAGGAGGATGCACTGGGACTCAAACTTAGAGCTTTGTGCTTTGCCTTAACGTTTTTGCTCAAGGCTGATGCTTTACCATTTGAGCCACACCTCCACTTAGGGAATTTTGCAGGTTAATTGAGTATTCAGTCTCTTGAATCTGTGTTCTTAGGCTGGTTTTGAACTATGGTCTTCGATCTCAGATCTCAATTAGCTAGGATTATAAGAATAAACCACTGGCACTCAGCAAGAATGTATGTGTGTGTGTGTATGTGTGTATGTATGTATGTATGTATCTATCTATCTATCTAGGTGCTATTAGAGTCCACATCTCCACTTTAAGTCTTTTAGGTGACTAATTGGAACTAAGAGTCTCACGGACTTCTCTGCCCAAGCTGGCTATGCACCCAGCTCCTCACATCTCAGCTTCCTTAGTAGCATGCGGTACAGACATGAGCCACCAGGGCCCTACAACTTCTGGCATTTTAGTTGTCTCTCATGATCTTAGACTCCTTGAAATTACTTTTAGTGCCAATGCCAGGATCAAACATTTTATAGACAGTTAATAAATATGTAGTCGGGCTATGCATTCATTTCCTATGTCTTTCTTGATCTTATATGTTACAGCCTGTGTTTTATTCCATTCTCCAGTTTTTAAAAAGTTCTCTCAGCAGTGGGAAAAAAAAAAAAAGAGTAGCTTACTTGAAGTATTAAGGAGAAGGCGTGTCTGGAGAAATTGTCATGGAGATGACAGATAAATACAGATGCAAGTCTGTATGGGATGGCAGCAAAGCAGCTCAACACTAGAGGTCCCTCTCTCCATGTGATCTCGAGGCCGCACCCAGAACCCGGAATCTTCCCAAGCTTCAGTGGCTTCTGGCTGAGAAGGAAAAGTGAGGAGCAAAGAAACTTTGAACCCGTGGATTCTCTCTGGCATGGCAAATTAGAATTTATCCATCAGGCTGGCATTGCTGAGACTTGGACTTGGCCACAGAGTACTCTTTTCTCCTTCAAGCCCTAGTTCCAGTTTCATTTTGTTCTATTTCTGTCTGGTTCTTGAATTAGCCATGTGACTCTATACAAATCCTTTTGTCGCATCCCCATCTGGAAGGCAATCTGGGTTGGTGCAGAAATATCTCTGTAGAATAAGATGAAGTGATGGAGTCCGTCTCAGAGGGGCATGAGGAATGTGGAAATAAAATCCCAGAGTACATGAGTTGCGCATGGCTGAGGTCATACCTCATTCATTCCGAGCTGAAATCATAAAGTTCCCTTCGTTGCTCACATGCAACTAGCCATATACAAGAGAAGGGAACCTAAGCAGGGTATGCCACTTTGCCACCAAGGAGGATAAGTTGTTGATAAAGAAATTAGCAGAGGGATTCAAATAAACAAAAAACAAAGGCTAGTTTTAAAGGACTGAATACTTCGGTTTTGCTAAGAACAAATGGGAAGATGGACTAGGAAAATAAAGCCTTCTTTGTCTCCGCGCTGACAGAGTGGTGAAGAAAGGGGGTTCAGAGGGTGATGGGTACTGATCTCTGTCACTAATGGCTTGAGCTGAGGTGAACTTCTATAAGTAGCCCTGCACGGTGTGGAAAGAGCCTGTTCCCCCATCTCTGTCTGGGCCATGGGGACTTCCATCTCCTCCTGCAGTCAACTACCCCTTGTCACCTTTGGAATGCAGAGGAGCAGTTGAAGGGTGCCAGTCTGTTGTGCATAGACTGAAGGAGGAAGTTGGTGGTGGCTCTTAATCAAGGAATTCCAGAGACACAAGCTCTGGGGGGCTGGGGAGCCCCACCTTGGTTTTAGGGTATCCTTTGTCCCTGATGATCAACTCAGCTGGAGAGGGATCAGCTCGGAGACCCGGTCTCCATTCCCAGCACCTTGATCTTCTGATCAAGTGTGCAAATTTTCTTGGCTTTGAGCTCCTTCCAAATGGGACCCAAGGAATCCCCTGGGATGAACCTAACCAAAGTTGCTATTCTCCCTTGAGGACATTTTTTTTTTTAAGTCAAATCTAGTGGCTTTAGATTTGGCACAAACTATGTTTAACAAAAGGATTGCTCAAAGACATGAGATTACACCCATTATGAGGCCTGCGCAGAGAGCTTGTGAACAAATCCTCAGTCCAGGTGGCGTTCAAGGCCACCGCCTTCTTGCTAGAATGAAAGGCCCTAAGGATGGGCCTGGGCGGGGGAGGCTGCTCCACACAGGTCCTCATGTTGGGAACGGAGCTGTAGACGTTTCTGACTCATCACAGTGAGAAACTGTAAGTCAGATTCTGGATGACATTAGTTTGCCATTCTGGAATTCAGCTGGAGGTTTTGGCAGATTATTTTGAGCTGGCTGAGACATAGCCCCAAATTGGAAGGAAGTTAAGTGTGCCTCATATGTTATCGGCAATGCTGGGTCCACCACGGTAGGAAAATAACTCAGGAAATTCCTTAGCTGATTTCTCACTGCCTTATTTTTCCCCCCCTCTACAGAGACCTAGCTCAGTTGCAGTTTCCAAATGAATGAGCAGGAACACCTGTTAATTGGTAGTGGCTTGAAACTTGGAGTGTAAAAGCTGGGCGGGGGGAGAACCTGACAATGGCATTCTTGTTAATTTAGGGATGCAATGTTGACCACAGATCAGAGGGGGAATTTTCTGAGCATCCGGGACCCCCAGGAGGGGCACAGATTTAGAAATGGAAACCAATTAACCTTTAGTGGTGTTTCAGCGGGGAGAATGGAAGTTGCATTTGTTTCCCTGAATTTTGCCATTGTCACGATGCTAATAGTTGATACCACATTGAGGGACCTAATTGTCATTGCACTTTTATAGCTTGGCAATTAACTTCATTTTTATAGCAGCCTGGAAGGTTTGGGGTGGGAGGCAGGTTGAGTGTCACGGCTTCCCTTCCTCCTGAGCTGTGGCCTTCCAGATGTGGGTTTTTCAGGTACTTAAAAAATCTTTCTCCCCCATCTTCTCTCGTAGTAGAATTAGAGCTAAACAATAATTATGCTTCAGGAAGAAAAAGGTAGGTTTTCCAACATTCTAATCACTTTTCTATAGGCAAGACATTTTCATGGCATTCGAATAATCCTTATTAGGCTACAAATTTAAAAGATATAGATTCAGTAAAAGATTCAGTAAATATATATAATATACATATTGAGTATATAAATATATTAATTATCTATGAAAAATATATTTCTGAAAGATGAGGGTTGTTCTGGTTATAAATTTCTTTGAAGGAGATCATTCCCCAGGTTTAGACAATATACAGCAGTATTTATTTAACATTATTGTTTTAGGTGATTAAGGCTACCATAACAAAGTACTAGTCTGAATGGTTTAGGCATCAGAAATGTGATATTTTTTTCCCCTTCCACAGAAGTCTAAGATCAGGGTGTGGCCTGGTTTCTGTAAGTTCTGTAAGGCCTCTTTCCATCTTCTCCCTGTGACACGCTCTCTCTCTCTTTCTCTCTCTCTCTCTCTCTCTCTCTGTCTAGGTGCTAGTCTAATCTTTGATAAGGACACTGGTCATTTTGGATTAGGGCTCACCCAAATGGCCTCGTTTTATCTTAATTACCTCTTTTAAGACTATCTCAATATATATTCAAATTCTGCAGTACTTGGAATTAGAGATTTAATAGAAATTTTTGGAAGGACTCAGTCCACAATGGTAATGAAATTGTAGAATTTAGACAGAGGCTGGCAGGAATGGCTAATTTCTACCCCTCAGTATCTAAGACTTAAGTGGTATATTCCCCCCCCCCTCTCTCTCTCTCTCTCTCTCTCTCTCTCTCTCTCTCTCTCTCTCTCTCTCTCTCTCTCTCTCTCTCTCTTTCCCTCTCTCCCTCCCCCTCTCTCTCCTTCTCTCCATCTCCCCTTCTTCTCTTTCTTCCCCTTTCCCTTCTCTGGATCTGCCTACCCTTCTTCCTTGATCTATCTCCTGGTTAACTGGACTTCTGTCCTTGGCCATGGATCCAAGAAACAGGCAGAAGCTGTAGGCTGTCAGTTTAGAAGTGATCCCTGTGAATCCTCTTTTATTCTGGGTGGCACACAGGGCTCGCCTATTTAACATGGTGGAGATACAGCAAGGGTGTGCTACAGGAAGGTGTGGGTCCCAGGGTGGGGTGGTCTGTATTGATGCTGGTAGGCTTGACTCTTTTGGTAGGCCAAAAGAAAACACATGTGTGCAATGTGCCAATTCCAAACCATTGTGGGATAACCCTGAGTGTTCATTAGCTCATACTTACCTGGAGCCACCTCTCTACCTTTGGAGATGACTTTTTTTTCCTTTTGTGCTGGTCCTTGGGCTGGAACTCAAGTCCTGAACACTGTCCCTGAGCTTATTTGTTCAAGACAGAGGCTCTAACACATAAGCCACAGCTCCACTTCTATCTTTATAGTGATTAATTGAAGATAAGAGTCTCAGAGACTTCTTACCCTGGCTGGCTTTGAGCCAGATCCTCAGATCTCAGCTTCTTGAGTAGGTATAATTACAAACATGAACCACTGGTGCCTGGCTCTGTAAATTTGCTTATTTATTTTTTGCCAGTCCTGGGGCGTGAACTCAGGGCCTGAGCACTGTCCTTGGGTTTTCTCAAGGTTTGAGCTCTACCACTTGAGCCACAACACTACTTCCAGCTTTTTTTCTGTGTATGTGGTACCAAGGAATCAAACTCAGGACTTCGTGCATGCTAGGCAAGCACTCTACCACTAGGCCAAACTCCTTGCCCCATTTATTGATTTTTTTCAGAAGAGAAAATCCCTAAAAGCCACAAAAAATCTGGTAAAATGCCTTTGGGCTGGGCTTGGGGACCTCTGGCTCAAAGAGTCATTTTTCCTCCTCTTTCACAGGCCTGTCCTCTGTTGGTTGGTCCATTGAGTGGTTTCTGCTCAGATCTCTACCCCTGCCCTCTCCCCTGGCTTCTGGTCTTTGCCATCTTATCCGGAACTGTTTTGCCTTTCCCCTGCCAGGTGCAGGGAGTGGTAGTAAATACCTAGGGCTGTACAGGTGCTTTGTATTTTGAAGGGCTTTCAAGCTGATTTGTGAGGGGGTGTAGAGATGGGGAGCAGCATTAAAGGAAGACATCACAGCTGGACCCAGTTATCCAGGTAAGAACTTAAGGGTGCAGAGAGGAACTAGGACAGGCACCAGGGGCCCAGCTTCACAAGCGGGTCAGGAGTTGGGGTGTGGAGTGAGAGGCAGCCGACGTGGAGACCACAACGGGCCCAGAGCTGGCCTGGGGGCAGCCAGGACCCAGTGACCTGCGCCTAGAAGGGAAAAGGACAAGGTTAGTTTTACTTTTGTACATTTGTTCTGGGATTGAGGATGGGGATTAGAGGCAGAGCCCAGGAGCTGGGACATCTGCTGAGACTAGCCAAGATGCCAGAGAACCCAGGAGGTGGACTGGGGCGACCTCTCAGGTTATACTACAGACATGGAGGAGGGCTTTGCCGTGAAGGTGGCTGGGCTTGGGTGCAATGGTGGGTATGAAGGAAAGTTTGTGCGTTGGGGTTGGGGTAGATTTAACCTGGGGCTAGTTCCCCCCACACGTAGTCAAATGCTTCTTTTGTTTGTTCTTCTGATCACAGCTCTGTCCACTCAGGCTCCGAGCTGCTTAGGCCCCTCTGTGAGACTATTCAGGTCTTAATGCCACCGAGAAGAAAGGCTAATGTAAAAATCTCCCCAACGCAAACTATCCCTAATATTCCCTCAAGGTTCCTCCTAATTTAATTGGCCAGTTGATGTTTAATTTACAATTATAGGTGAGGCAATGTATCTCTATGTGAATAAAAGTGTTGTTTTGCTTGCTTGTTTTGAGAGGAAATCTAGTGCAGGCTTTTCTTTTATGGGTAGAGACTCTCCTTTTATTTTGTGTTGGTCTTGGGGCTTGAACTCAGCACCTGGGCTCTGTCCCTGAGCTCTTTGGCTCAAGGTTAGTGTACCACCACTTTGAGCCACAGCTCAAATGAGAGTCTCATGGATTTTCTGGCCTAGGCTGGCTTTGAATCATGATTTTCAGATCTTAGCCTCTTGAGTAGATGGGATTACAGGCCTGAATCCCTTGCCAGGTTGCTACTTTTATTTTCGAAGGAATCATTTTAGGATAGTTTTCAATTGGTAGCAGTTTCACAAAACCTATATAGACACGATTGTACACCCATACCCATTTCAGTGGCCTTGAAAGCTACTTTTTTCTATAAATGTATTATGGTTGTTCCTTACCATCCTGCCAAACAAGCAGTCAGCTTTGGCACAGGCTGCTGTTTACCAGACTCCAGGCTTTGTTTGACGGTCACCTGTCTTCCCTTCGCCGCTTTTTCTCTGACCCAGGGTTCAATCAGGCACCCACACAGTGTTTTGCCATCATGATGTCTCTTTTTGCAACTGTCTGGTCTTGTTTTTCTGCCAATTCCCAGGAGTACTGGTCAGATGTCTTGTGAAAAGTCCCTCGGTGTGATATGCTTGGTAAACTGGGGCTGTGGACTTGGAAGGAAGGCAGAGCTAGTGGCAGACAGGAGCTTTCCATCATCTCGCTGGATTGGATGGGGGCCTGTGGCATCCCCGGCAATAAGGACCAGCTGAGTGCACTACTGAGCTATGCTTACTTGCACCACTTAAGCCTGTATTATTGACATTTGTAGGTATGTGGCCCCATGGAGGAGAGCGTTCTAGAAAAGTAGAGGGGTTTTTTTCCCCTTTCGGGCTTGAACTCAGGGCCTAGGCACTGTCCTTAAGCTATTGGGCACAAGGTTAGTGCTCTATCATTTGAGCCACAGCTCCATTTCTGGCTTTTTTGCTGGGTAATTGGAGATAAGAGTCTCATGGGTTTTCCTACCAGGCTGGCTTTGAAAAACATATGCCACTGGTGCCTGGTTAACTTTGTTTTTAGTGTCGTGATTATTTTTTTGTCGGTTGTGGGGCTTGAGCTGTGGGCCTGGGTGCTATTCCTAAGCTCTTCAGCTCAAGGATGCCACCCTACCCCATGAGCCACAGTGCCACCTCCAGTTTTCTAGTGGTTGATTGGAGATGAGTTTCACGGGCTTTATTCGTGATCCTCAGATCTCAGCCCTCTGAGTAACTAGAATTGCAGGTGTGAGCCACCTCCCTGGGCCTTGTGATGCTTTTCAGCACATGAATTTATGTAGGCTGTGCATACTTGCTTCTGCCCACAGTACTTCTGTGTTATTATCACATAAGCAGTCACACTGCTAAAGTCTTAGCTACTAAGCAGAGTGGGGACAGTTGTAGCATGGGTTGGGCTCAAGTTGCTCCTAAGGACTCAACAGTGGTACAAGTGGCTGGGTCTCACCCCAACCCCATGGTATGATGTGGGCAGATGCGTAGTGTGAATCTTGCAGACAGACCCGGTTTCAAATCCACTGGGTGCTGTGTATTCTGGAGCAAGTCACTCCATCTTCCTTCCCACTTTCTCTTCAAAATAGGATTGGCCTAATTAACTTCTTTAAATGCGGCTTGAGCCACAGCACTACTTCCAGCTTTTTTTGTGTATGTGGTACTGAAGAATTGAACCCAGGGCTAGATAAGCACTCTATACCACTAGGCCACATTCCTTGGCCCACTTTTTTTTTTTTTTTAAATGCCAGTCCTGGGGCTTGAGCTCACGGACTGGGAGCTGTCCCTGAGCTTTTGTACTCAAGGCTGAATTATAACTCCATTTCTAGCTGTTTTCTAGTTAATTGGAGATGAAAATCTCACGGACTTTCATGCCTGGGCTGGCTTGGAACTGCTATCCTTAGATCTCCGCCTCCTGAGAAGCTGGGATTATAGCTATGAGCCACCAGCTCTTGGCCCTAAGTAACTCTTGAAGGATATATAAACCAAATCACAGAACGGAGTGATTTAGTCTCTGCATTGGAGGAACATTCTGCATTTCCATAGGGGCAGGAAAGATGTCTTCTCTATTTCTGCCTGGATGCCTGTATTTTCTTGTCTTTTACACAGACATCCCTTGTGACCATCTGTAATGCATTCTCTATGAATATTTTGCTTCATGTTCCTCCAGAGTGACAAAAAGGATCTTTCTGATTTTGGTATTTTTGAATGCTTTGGAATGTGAAGGAAAATCTTGAGAACCAAGTGTGACAAGATCAGACATTCTATTTCTTCCAGTGGATCTTTGTAATCCAATAGCTCCAATGAATCTTTGTCAACCATTGGAAGAAATAGAATGTATCTTCCAGGACCAGTGTTTCTGAGTAGAGTGAAAGGGTTCTGGAAGAAAGCTCCTGAGGCTTGAATCTCCCTGATCAAATTCTCCCAGCCTCTTGTGCACAGGATGGGGACCCCAGAGTTGAGGTAGGACTTGGAGCTAGGAAGGGCAGTGAAGTCAGACATGATGAGTTTATAGAGGATTGATATTTTTGGGGTCCTATTTGTCATATACATGAGCCCAAGAAAGATGGGATGGTTTCAGTAAAGGTAACATTTCCACAGAAATGGAAAACAAAGATTGACGGTCAGGGTGTAAACAGTGATGTATTACTTGGCAATAACGTGATTTTCTGGCACAACCTATCAGAAGTAACTAGCCATAGTCTGTTTTGGAGTTCATCTAGTGGGAGTTGTTCTCTATAAAGTATGGGATAAATGGAACACCATTTATCTGAGTCTTTGCACAACCTCCCTCCCCCAATTATTGTACTTCTGTCACCAGTAGAAAAATAAATGGGCTGATAATTAGAGCCTCAGATAGACTTGAATTTCCCAGAGCTTTGTCTGCCTGTGTGTCTAATGGGGTCACATTATGAGTCATAACTCAAATTTTATTGTCTCTTACCAATGCTCCGGGGCCCCTGGGTTCCCCTCCTTGACCTCTGCTTCCAGGCAGAGTTCTTTCCATGTATCTCTGGATCTCCCTGGGGATGGCTTTGCCTTGGGCTACATGACTCCTTAGAGTACTCTCCCTGCTGGGGTCACCCACTGTCTCCCCGAGCACATGAAATGTCCTATTGTCTTTTGTTAAAACTTACCTTTTATGGATCCCATCACATCTTTCCTTGGGCGGTGCTCCTTGTAACATCATGCAATGATCTATGACAAGATGGGAAACATCAACACCTTTCTTGTAGGTTGGGATGTGTTTCATTTACAAATATCTTAATGGGATGTCTTTCCTACTTGTCATCTTGTCATTTATCTCTCTTTGACCCAGGTACCAGTCCATTGGACTCCTGTAGTCCCTGCTTCCAAGGCCTGAGTAGGCATTTTCCCCTTAGTATGCTTCTCCAATCCTTTTGTTTTTGTGTTGTGTGTTTGAGATGGAATCTCACTGCCTTTTCCCAAACTGGCTTCCAACCATCATCTCCCTGTCACTGCCTCCTGAGTAGCTGGAATTGCAAGTGTGTATCACTATACTCTTTTGTAAATGATTTTCATGGCTCCCAGGAAACCCTATCAGAAAAGGAACAGCCTTGGGAGCCTGGCATTAACTTGTGAGATGGTGCCTTGGCTGGATTGTGCAATCTGTCCAGTAAAGACAGAGGTTGACCTCTGTCTGACTCTTATCTCCAGCTGGCACCATTAGTGATGGTGTCTGCTTTTTAGAAGTCTGCTTCTTAGAAGCCATTCTGAGTTGTCATGGATAAAATGTTCCTGCAGGGACTTTTGGGAAAGTGAGGGAAAGTGACTTGAATAATTTCACTTATATTGCTTTTTTGATCAACTTTATTTATATTCTGAGAATAGTCCGTTTTTGTTTGTTCTGGAGCTGAGGCTTTAACTCTGTGCCTATGCTGTCCCTTAGCTTTTTCCATTCAAGGCTGGTTCTCTACCACTTGACCCACAGCTCCATTTCTGACTTTTTGATGGTTAATTGAAGAAAAGAACCTCTCAGACTTTCCTGCCAGGGCTGGCTTTGAACTATCATCCTTAGATCTCAGCCTCCTGAGCAGCTAGGATTTAAAGGCGTGAACTGTGGCATGTTGCCTGTTTTTAATTTTAGAAATGAACTAGAAGAGCCATGCCAGGTTATTTTTCACAATAATCTTCAGTTCTTCTCTCTGGAAATAAACTTGCAACAGAGACAAACTGGAGAAGATATCAGCATTAAAATAACCTGGCGCCCATTTCCTTCTGGAGTTTGGGCCTTGGCACTAGGGTTACTGCATGCTCTGTCTCTGGGTGACTTCATATCATGCTACTGGTTTTCACATGCCATGAAGGACACAAGCCCTGGTTACAGATGGCTGGCTGAAGTGAGTAATGCTTCCAGGTTCCAAGGGTTTACTTTGTGAGGATGATGGATAGGTTGTTAGGGAAGGCTGTACTTAACCTTTCTAGCGGTTGCCATGGGCCCAGCTCACCCAGGCCAAGATCAAAAGAGAAAAAGTAGTCTCATGGTTCATGTTATAATAGCAGTAATATGGACTGATAAAATGAAAAGGCTCTGAAATCTCAGTATCCTAATAAATATTTTTTCCCCTGTGTTCTCTTAAGAGAGACAGAGACCAAGTCTTTACATTCACAAAGCCCACAATTTCCTTTTCACATTTGGAAGCTTGGAATAGCAAGAAATGACATTCTCTGGGCAATTTTCCTTCATAATCGGGCTGGGCAAGCCCAATAAATGGGAAGCCAAAGGCAGCAGGTCATAATCATTTCAAGGAGATAATCCATGCCATTAAAAAGCCATGTGCCACAAATAAATCACAGGCTCCTGTCATATGACAGGCTTGCTGCCCCAGAGAGACTCACAAATATAGACGTAAACTTGGCTCACGTGGACTATAGTGTGTATGCCTGATGAGTGATTTTTATTAAGTCTTCTACATTGTATAGAGAAAAGCACAAGGCCTGCAAGCATGACACAATGTATACTTCCTCTGGAGAGTATCATTTTGACATAGGTTGGGTCATTTTCTGGGTGATATTTTTTGAATGTCTCATTTTTCTCTTTAAGTTTTTTTGTCTGAGACTGGGATTTGAACTTGGTATCTGATGCATCCATTCACTTTTTGTTCAAGAAAGTTTACTGTCTAGTAAATGTTTTATCTTGCTTAATTTTCAATGATTGGAGGAGGAAAAAGAGGAGCAGAATTGAAGAAAGAGAAAAAAGTAGAATTGGAATCTTAACAGGGATGTAATCTCATATTTGTCCCATGTTGCCACATTTAAAAATTCATATTGTTATGATTCAAGTCTGTTGTTGGTATGGTGTATCTTTTGGCAAGTTCGTGAATCTCTAAACCTCAGATTTCCCAAACATAGAGCAGTTTTAAGCAGTCAGTTTTCACTTAAATTCACTATTTGTGAAGTAGAAACCTAACCAAATGTTTGACATGTATAAGCATTTTAACAAATATGTGTCCGAAAACATGAGAAGGAGTATGAATGTATGAGAAGTAATGTTACAGTTATATTCACCAGATAGAAGGTACCTCTCTATACATTAAAATAAAAAAAATATGTGTCTGCAAAATAATAACTATATTCAAAAGCAGCATCTCTGGTTTAAGGGGAGAAAAGTGCATTCTGATTTAAATGGCATCGTCTTGTGCTCTGAATTGGTGTGAATTATCTTCTGTTAGAAAGCAAAAGAGCATGCCATGAATTTTTTAATGTCAGAGTAATGCTGACTAAATTCCACAAACATTCTGTCTTTTTCTGACAGGTGTAACTGTATCCTTTGGTGCATGGAGGAAGTAACCGCTGCTATTATCGAAGTGAAGTCTTCCCTGCACTTGTAGCTGTATCTTGGTTGGCCCTCTCCATCCTGTAATATTTGCAGAATCATTATCCTCCTGATCTTGGTCTCCCCATTTCCTATAAGCATTCATATCCCTTCACCCCTGTGTCTGTAAGGCCCATGCTCCTGTCTTCTCTCATCCTACCTTATAGGATGTTTTTTCCTGAGAATAGACAGACACACACACAGATACAGAACACCATGTGTGGCCCTATTTATAACCATATCTTCAAACATAATAGATTCAGTGGTGGGAAAGGAAGTCTCTTCCATTTATACCACTTAACTGCGTTAGAAATGTAAATCAGCTCAGACAGAACCTTTTTTTAAAAATCCAATTTAATGGTTTCTGCTGTGGGAAATCGTACACACTCTCAATCCTCCCTACTAAGCTTGCTTTAGCATGGCGTTGGTCCTCCGTGGAAAGTCCCCGTGGTCCTTGTAAGGCAGACTGGTTGCTTTCCTAGTTGCTGCTCTGAGACCCATCATCAACTACCAAATTTTGAAAAACAGGCATGGAGCTGAAAAATCTCCAGAGACACAAGGCAAGGAAAATAAGTGTGTCCTTAGATGGCCTTCTCTCCCTCAGCCTGGCAAGCATCAGTTCTGTTGTTCGAAAAGCTTTCCCAGTGTGCCACTGAGGTGTCCCCAGTGGCGTGTGTGAAGGGAGGAAGTCTTCATGTTGTCCCACACTGGCCTGCCATTGATGAGGTGACACAGATTGACATGAAGGAATAACAAAGTCACATGGTCCATGCTGCCAGGAAAGACATGCATTCTAGTGCTCCAGGTAGCTTGGAATGCTGAGGCATTTCCCCGCCTGCCTGGGCGCTTACATGAAGCAGAGTAGTTCAGGGTCAAGGTGAGTCCAGTTCGTGCTTATGTTATTTATTGTCTGGATGATGTATAGATGGGTTACAGTTACATTCATCAGGTAGTAGGTGCAT